>NW_019948782.1:0-13779 GCF_002910315.2 Salvelinus sp. IW2-2015
TGAGTAGATAGTCCTACCAATTCCTCTACTCAGCAAATTGGATAGTCTAACACAAGTGCCATCCAGTCAGAATGAGTCAACAAAATAGCCTCTATTATACTACCGCAGTTACTTGCGAGATTGTATAACTCTCGTTGGTGACGCGACCCTCAGCTACAGTATGCGCTCAGGGCGACAACCCCACTGGCCTCCAGGTCATTCCTATAATCTTTGCTAGGTATCAAAGGTCACTGTCACCATAATATGCATGTCAAACAGGACTCGAAAGCACGGCGCATCTAGCGAGTATTGATTAATCACTTGGTCATTAAGTCCCGACGAATCAGCCACACACCCCTCTTAGTATGGCTCGACCTGTAGCGCACACAGTTCGTCTGCTGACGACATGGAGGAATGAATATTGGCAAAAATCAACTAGGAAAGGGAGAGACTTCTCATGTTTTTTACGCCTGCAGCCTACACCTTTAAGCACAGCTGTCGAGCAGCTTTACATCCTGTGCGCTGTACACACAGTACTGCATGAGAATGACGGCACTACTAGGCTCATGCATCGAAGCGGAGTTTGTATTCGTTGTTGTGTTGCTTAGTGGCACCCGGATACGTATCTTCACGTTGTGGTAACGTGCAGCAGAACTGTCGCTGCTAGGTGACACGGGAGCAAGTGATTATGTGCTAAATGGAAGTCCACAGTTTACTGAGTGGATGCACGAATCGTGCTACTTTGGTATTGTGCTATATTCACCCTCACGCTACACGTAACTGTGAAGTTTGCAGCAGCGGGATACTCACTTAGCGAATGTGTTTTGTATTGCGTCTCAGTTTCGTAGAACTGATGATCGGTTATGTGTATTAGATCTCCATGTTGGAGGTCTGTGTTTTATGTCAACCCACGTGCTTATGTGGTGTTAAGTGGTGTAACTGCCTCAGGATTCGAATTGTAACACTGAGTTGAAGCTTATATGTTGCGTCAAGCTGAGGCCCTACCTGTGCTGTGTATAGAATAAAGCGCCTCAAGTCTGTATTTATGTGTTATGTTATCTTTAAATGAATACATGGAACCATATGGAATGACATCTGCGAGCACACTCAGAATGCAGTGGACTGCGATATGAAAATATGCGTGGTAGGAGTTAGCCCTTGACAAAGTACTGAGTTCGATAAAAGAGGGAGGAAAATCTTAACTGTGCTCAGTTAAGAGCATCCCATCTCGACATTGCGCACGAGTCTGAGGAGTTGGTATGGAACGACACATCCAGCGCCTTTACCTGGGTGACCCAGTCCTGAGTGGAGGGGGACTCTGGTGAACCCAGTCTGAGTGGAGGAGACTCTGGCTTGAACCAGTGAGGGAGGAGACTCGTGGGTGAGACCCAGTCCTGAGTGGAGGGGAACTCTGGGTGAAACGAGTGCGGAGTGGAGGGAGAGCGCTCTGGTTGAGAGCGCGAGCGCGAAGTGTGAGGGGACTCGGGTGAACCCAGTCTGAGTGGAGGGAGAGCGCGAGGGACCCAGTCTAGTGGAGGAGGACTCTGAGAGCGCGAGAGGAGGAGGACTCTGGTGAACCCAGAGAGAGTGGGGAGGGACTGCTGAAGTATCCAGTCCTGAGTGGAGGGGACCTGGGTGAACCCAGTCTGAGTGAGGAGACTCTAGGTGTACCCAGTGCTGAGGGGGGGACTCTGGAGAGCGCGAGAAGTGGAGGGGACTCTCTGGGTGAACCACAGTCTGAGTGGAGGGGACTCTGGTGAACCATCTGAGTGGAGGAGACTCTGGTTGAAACCCAGCCTAAGTGGAGGGACTGCTGGGTGAAACCCAGTCTGAAGTGGAAGGGGACTCTGGGTGAACCCAGTCTGAGTGGAGTAGACTCTGGTTGAACACAAGTCTGAGTGGAGGAGACTCTGAGTGAAACCAGCCTAAGTGGGGGGACTCTGGGTGAACCAGTCTGGGAAGTGGCAGGGGAACTCTGGTGAACCCAGTCTGAGTGGAGGAGACTTCATGGTGAACCCAGCCCTAAGTGAGGGGACTCTGGGTGAACCCAGTCTGAGTGGAGGGGGAGCGCATGGGTGACCCAGTGAGGAGGGAGAGGTCCCAATAGAGCGCCTTTTCTCCTGAAGTGTACAGCTCGAGGTACGAGCGGAGTTTAAAATAATGTTTCTTATAACAGGTTCCTGTTTTTTTCAATTAGGGAAGTGAAGTGATTACTCTTGGGAGGAAGGACAGATAATTTTGGGAACGTAAAGGCCTGTGAGAGTTCTCTGAACGCCACATGAGCGGCTGTGGTCATAACCATTAAAGCGAGCGCGCGAGCCGTTATAGCAGACAATGCGTGACAAACGACAGCGAGCCGCACACACAGCACGACACACACAGGCACGACACACCGCAGGGGGAGAGAGACACGACAATGTCTGGGGGCGGACACGACACACACGAGCACACAACAACACCAGCACAAGCACACGACACACACACTCAGCATCCATCACTTCAGCACGACGCACGCGAGAGCGAGCGAGCAGCGAGGGGAGCGGACACAGCGGGCAGGAGGGGGGGGGAGCGAGCGAGCGAGCATATGCGGAAGAGGTGGCGAGCGGCGCGCCCTCTCCATTTTAACGAAATGTCAGAGAGAGTCAGCGAGGCGCGCTTTAAAAGGAATAAATTTGTGTTTTGATTCAGGAGGCCTTTTTGTACTTCCCCCAGAGACCAGGTGAACTCGTTGAACACCTAATTTTATGTCTCCTGCATCCCATATGAAAGGCAAGTTAGGAGATTGTTCCGTGAGCCAATGCTAACTAGGCGTTAATGCAGAGACGAGAGCGAGAGAGTGAGAGAGGGAGCGATCGAGAGCGCGAGCTGGCGAGTCTGTGCGAGAGCTAGAGAGGCGCGGCTAACGCTACTTAGCAACTTCCTTCAAACTGCAACGCAGAGACTAAAAGTGTGTATCCACAAGTTACCTGACTCTGGGGAAGTAGAAAAAAAAGTCTTTCATTGCCAAAATCCCTGAATATATCCCTTAAATGACCTGGTTTGGAAGGTAATATAATAGACTTTTAAATCAAAAGCCTCACTGGTTCTCACAATAACCCTAGACTGGACCAGACAACAGACAGACAGACCAGAGACAGACAACAGACAGAAGAAGACAGACAGACAGACAGACAGACAGACACGACAGACAGACAGACAGACTGGAGCGGGGAGAGAGCGAGCGAGGGCGCAGCGCGAGTCTTATGAATCCTACCACTGCTCGGGGGAGCTGCATCAGGTTCAAATTTTCAGTTAAATGTGAAGTTAATAGAGGGTTAGGGAAACCCAAGGCGCGCGAGGCTGCCCGAGCGCGCACCACATGGGTTAAATGCCTTTTAGGCTGCGGCTTCGAGGTAAGCAATACTGTGAGAGAGGTGGCGAGAGAGCGAGCGCAGGCTGTTTCCGTGGACGACTCTGTGAGACCACGCCTCTCGAGAGCTGTTGAGCAACGAACCTAACCTTGGCGAGATAGGCCGCGCGAGTGCACTTTTGTAAAAATTCGTCTCCCAAATAAACTGCCTCGTACTGGGCGCGAGAGAGAGTTGGATAGTAAACACTCACTCTAGTTTCTTAAAAACTGTTTGAGAGAGAGAGGCGGAGAGAGAGAGCGAGAGAGCGCGATTTCAGCAAAACTTCCTGTCAGGGGATAGTGAGAATCTGAAAATCGGGCACTCTGGTCCAGGTCAGTTTATTAATGTTGCATGTCAAATTTGGGTCGACATGTCAACTGTACGGCCTTTCCCCTAGATGTCAGTAAGGCAGTGAGATTGGAATGGGGTGTATCTGAGGCCGAATAAGAAGCTTCTTGGAACCTGGTGTCGAAGTGGCGAAGCCGCATGACGCAAACAACCCTCGAGAGCGATTGCGAAGAGAGCGTCGTTATAGCGAGGATATACCGCCTTGATTTTATTCGAGAGAGGAGAGAGAGAGCGAGCGATAATATAGTTATTATTAAAACGCGAGTTATATCAGTTTTAATATTTCAGTATTTGCGATTTTCGGTAATTTCATATTGTGCTGCGTTATAGTGAGTTTGGGAACACGTCTTTCGCCACATTGGCTAATGTTTGCTGCTAGATTCCAAAGTTGAAGACGACAATGGCGAGCGGAGAGCCGAGGCGAGAGCGAGTCTGGACAAAAGGCAAGCGCGAGAGAGATCTGGCGAGAGCGAGGCGAAGAGTTAAAGATATTTAATGATGTTAATCGCGAGAGAGAGAAGAGAGAGTGTGGCCGGAGAGAGTGGCGTCCTCCTTTAAACGCACGTTAGCGCGAGGAGCGGGAGATTTTAAAAATCTAAACACAGCGGTTTGCATTTATAGAACTAATGTATCTTATTCATTTTGCTGTACAACCTTAATGTTTGGTCAAGTCAAGTGAGTATTAGTTATCGAGAGGTCTTCCCAGAATTCTGCGCCGACATTTGTTTGCAGCTTGGCTAATTGCTCATTGTATAACCAGATTTGTGCTCGTAAATCATGCACATTTTCAAAAACAATATAATGTATGTAATATGAATTTAAGAATCTGTCATTCTGATGAAGTCTTGAAGAAGGTAGTTGAAAAATGTATATTTTTTGCTGGGTTATTGCTTATCGCTACGCAGACCATCGAAATGCTGCTTGGTGGTTGCTATTATAAAAGCTCAAAATATAAAGCAGTGTGTTCGCTGCAAAACACTTAAGAAAAACTGAACTATTGGCGGATTCACAAGATCTTGTCTTCATTGCTGACGCTGTGTTATTTTCATAAACTTATGGATTAGTGAGTTAGAACACTGCTCTCCGTAGTATTAGTCTACGCTTTGGTGAGAGTGGAATGGTGGCCGCAATGTAACACATGATTTATACCTGAAAGATATGCACATTTTCGAACAAAAACATATGCTATACAAAATAATTTATTCAATGTCATCTGATGAAGTTGTTTCTTGGTTTAGCTGACATTATATCTTATTGTGGTCGAATTTGTGATAGCTACCTATGCAGTAAAAAAATGTGGGACAAAGTGTGTCTTTATGCTATCCGTGGTTAAGCTAATAAAATACATTATGTCCTGTCCCCTGTAAAACATTTAAAATACAGAAACTGTTGCTGGATTCATCAAGATGTGTATCTTTTCAATCTGTGTCTTGGACTGTGATTCATGATATTTAGATGCTATATATTGTACTGTGGCCTAGCAGGCTATGCTAGTCACTTTTTGTACTGATAGGGTGCTTCCCGGATCCGGGATTGGGACCAATTGAAGTTTAAAACAGGTCAACATTCAACAGACGGATTACCAGGACGTTTGTACTCGAGCATGCACGACCAAATAGAATGTCTTCACGAAAGTCAACTCCCTGACCGGTCTGTAATAACCTGACAGTTCTAGTAGACGCCACCATAGCCCGGTGCGCCAAGAAGAAATGACTGCCTAAATGACTACAGCACCTGTAAGCACTCATACGTTGGAAAGCCATGAATGCCTTTGAAAGGCTGGTCATGCGAGGCGCGCGCGCGCGCGCGCGCGAAGAGAGAGGCTGAGAGAGAGCGCGCGGAGAGTCCAATTCGAGAAGAGAGGCGGCCTCAAACATCACGAGATGACGCAATCGAGAGGTCAGAGCGCTCCAGAGCGCGGAGGGAGCGAGAGAGAGAGCGAGGAGGTGAGAAGCTAATTCATTGACTACATGCTCAGCGTTCAACCATATGGTGCCCTCAAAGCTTTAATCAATAAGCTAAGGACCCCTGGGACTGAAACACCTCCCTCTGTAACTGGATCCTGGAACTTCCTGACGGGCCCGCCCCCAGGGGTAAGGGTTAGGCTAACAATACATCTGCACGCTTCCCTCAACCCTCAACACGGTGGTCCCCCAGGGGTGCGTGCTCAGTCCCCTCCTGTTCTCCCTGTTCACCCACGACTGTATGGCCAACGACAACTCCAACACCATCATTACATTTGCTGACATCATCAAGTAATAGGCCTGATCACCGACAACGATGAGACAGCCTATAGGGAGGAGGTCAGAGACCTGRCCGTGTGATGCCAGGACAACAACCTCTCCCTCAACGTGATCAAGACAAAGGAGATGATCGTGGACTACAGGAAAAGGAGGMCCGTACAGGCCCCCATTAACATAGACAGAGCTGTAGTGGAGCAGCTTGAGAGCTTCAAGTTCCTTGGTGTCCACATCACCAAACGAACTATCATGGTCCAAACACACAAGACAGTCGTGAAGAGGGCCCGACAAAACCTATTCCCCCTCTGGAGACTGAAAAGATTTGGCGTGGGTCGTCAAAAAGTTCTACAGCTGCACCATCGAGAGCATCCTGACATCCAGGACCCATATACTAGGCGGTGTCAGACAAGGCCCCAAAAAATGTACAAGACTCCATGGCAAGCGGTACCAGAGTTCCAAGTCTAGATCCAAAAGGCTCCTTAACAGCTTCTACCCCCAAGCCATAAGACTGCTGAACAATTAATCAAATGGCTAATATTTTCTTAACTCTCTTTCTTGAACTGCATTGTGGGTTAAGGGCTTTTAAGTAAAACATATCACGATAAGGTTGTATTCGGCGCATAGTTAAGTAAAGGTCCATCTGTTCTGTAAACAAAATATATCTGTCCAGAATTGGAATGTCAGTGTACTTTCTCATTTGACTGGAATTGACCACAACCCTGATATTTCCCAAAGTGTCTCCTCTCCTCTCCTTCCTCTCTCCTCTCCTCCTCTCCTCTCCTCTCCTCTCCTCTCCTCCTCTCCTCTCCTCTCCTCTCCTCCTCCTCTCCCTCTCCTCTCCTCTCCTCTCCTCTCCTCCTCTCCTCTCCTCTCCTCTCCTCTCCTCCCTCTCCTCCCTGTATGTTGAGCAGGGCAGTCTGCAGTATACTATGTGCTAGCCTAGCCTAGCCTAGTGTTAGCGTGCTGTGAGAGGTTATTAAGCAGAGAGAGCTGAAAGGAAGATGTATACTGTGCCTCATGTTCCAGCCACAACACAGACACAGACACAGACACAGACACAAGACACAGACACAGACACAGACACAGACACAGACACAGACACAGACACAGACACAGAGCTGGAGGATATATACTCTGTCTTGTTGCTACAGGCACCCTACGTCGATCTTTCCTACAGCACAATCGCTCTGATTGCTACTTGACGTGCTTAATTGGGCAAATCAGCAAAGAGGCACAGAATGCCTTATCTAAAGCATTACATGTATCTCCTACAGTACAGCTCAGTTTAATGATGAAGGAACTGTATCCTGCAGCCAAATGAGATCTGAAAAGATTTCCCCGAGCTCACAGAGTGGATACGCAACCCACAGACACATACGTATATGCAAGCACACGCACTGACGGACACGCACACAAACTATACACAGGAAGACTTGAATCAACGCTGTCACATGGCTTCTGGAGGAATGGTGGGCGTTTCTATGGCAGCTGCGTCCATGGAGGAGAAGGAATGGGGTGAACGTGGTAATCAGGGATAGGAGGAGGAAAGAGGATGAAAGGAGCGATGGAGGGAGGGAGGATATGCGGTAATGGGGTTAATCAGGCTGAAGAGGGGACGAGGGATGAGAGAGGGAGGGATGATCAAGGAAGGAGGGATGAGAGAAGGTGTGAGATAAGGCTTTGCTTTCATCTGACTTACCTGATGAGCGGATGAGACCCAGAGAGATAAAGGGATGGAGGGAGATAGAGGAGGGAGAGCCAGATAGAGAGAAGAAGGAGGCATGGAGGGAGGAAGGGAGAGAGAGAGAGAGAGACGAGAAGAAGAGGAGAGAGAGAGAGAGAGAGGAGAGAGAGAGAGAGAGAGAAGAGAGAGAAGAAGAGAAGAGAGGAGAGAGAGAGAGAGAGAGAGAGAGAGAGAAAGAGTTGACTAATCTGATGAGGGGATGAAACCCAGGGAGGTTGGAGGTTCATTCATCTGTCACCACTACTACTGTCCACCACAAAACCTCTGGGGAGAGTGAGAGAGTAGAAGAGATAGAGGGAGGGAGGGACGGAGGGAGGGAGGAGAGAGAGAGGGGGGGGCAGGGAGAGAGAGATAGCAAGAGACAGAGAGAGACAGAAGAGTGAGAGGGGAGAGAGGGTGGAGAGGAGTAATGGCAAGTGAAGGTAAAGACAGAGGGGGTAGAGAGAAAGAGAGAGAGAGAGAAATAATCTTGCTATTGAGAAAGGCCGCCGTAGGCAGACATGGCTCTCAAGAGAAGACAGACTGTGTGCACACTGCCCACAAAATGAGGTGGAAACTGAGCTGCACTTCCTAACCTCCTGACAAATGTATGACCATATTAGAGACACATATTTCCCTCAGATTACAAAGACCCACCAAAAAATTTGAAAACAAATCCAATTTTGATAAACTCCCATATCTACTGGGTGAAATACCACAGTGTGACATCACAAGCAGCAAGATTTGTGACCTGTTGCCACAAGAAAAGGGCAACCAGTGAAGAACAAACACCATTGTAAATTCAACCCATATTTATTTATTTTCCTTTTTGTACTTTAACTATTTGCACATCGTGTACAACACTGTATATAGACATAATATGACATTTGAAATGTCTTATTCTTTGGAACTTTTGTGAGTGTAATTTTTACTGTTCATTTTGTTTTGGCATTTCACTTGCTTTGGCAATGTAAACATCTGTTTCCACGCCAATCAAGGCCCTTAAATTGAAATTGAATTGAATTGAGAGAGAGATAAGGGATAGCCGGGGGGGGGGGGGGGCTCAGAGAGAGAGGGGGAGAGGGGGAGAGGGAAGTCCGGGGGGGCTCAGAGAAAGAGAGAGGGAAGGCCGGGGGGGGTGCTCAGAGAGAAAGAGAGAGATAGAGAGAGAGAGAGAGAACAGCAAGGTTAGGACAGACAGAATTGTAATATATACCAGGAGCAGTCCACTTTAGATCTGTCACCACAGCACAGGGCTTATCAGATAAATACACACTAGAGACTCTGTCACCACAGCACAGGGCTCATCAAGATAAATACACACTAGAGACTCTGTCACCACAGGGCTCATCAAGATAAATACACACTAGAGCTCTGTCACCACAGCACAGGGCTCATCAAGATAAATACACACTGGAGACTCTGTCACCACAGCACAGGGCTCATCAAGATAAAATACACACTAGAGACTCTGTCACCACATCACAGGGCTCATCAAGATAAATACACACTGGAGACTCTGTCACCACAGCACAGGCTCATCAAATAAATACACACTAGAGACTCTGTCACCACAGCACAGGGCTCATCAAGACAAATACACACTAGAGACTCTGTCACCACAGCACAGGGCTCATCAAGATAAATACACACTGGAGACTCTGTCACCAAAGCACAGGGCTCATCAAGATAAATACACACTAGAGAACTCTGTCACCACAGCACAGGGCTCATCAAGATAAATACACCCTAGAGACTCTGTCCGTGCAGCACAGGGCTCATCAAGATAAAATACACACTGGAGACTCTGTCACCACAGCACAGGGCTCATCAAGATAAATACACACTAGAGACTCTGTCACCACAGCACAGGGCTCATCAAGATAAATACACACTAGAGACTCTGTCACCACAGCACAGGGCTCATCAAGATAAATACACACTGGAGACTCTGTCACCACAGGGCTCATCAAGATAAATACACACTAGAGACTGTGTCACCACAGCACAGGGCTCATCAAGATAAATACACACTAGAGACTCTGTCACCACAGCACAGGGCTCATCAAGATAAATACACACTGAGACTCTGTCACCGCAGCACAGGGCTCATCAAGATAAATACACACTGGAGACTCTGTCACCACAGGGCTCATCAAGATAAATACACACTAGAGACTCTGTCACCACAGCACAGGGCTCATCAAAAAATACACACTAGAGACTCTGTCAACACAGCACAGGGCTCATCAAGATAAATACACACTGGAGACTCTGTCACCACAGCACAGGGCTCATCAAGATAACTACACACTAGAGACCTGTCACCACAGCACAGGGCTCATCAAGCATAAATACACACTAGAGACTGTCACCACAGCACAGGGCTCATCAAGATAAATACACACTGGAGACTCTGTCACCACAGCACAGGGCTCATCAAAATAAATACACACTAGAGACCTGTCACCACAGCACAGGGCTCATCAAGATAAATACACACTAGAGACTCTGTCACTACAGCACAGGGCTCATCAAGATAAATACACACTAGAGACTGTCACCACAGCACAGGGCTCATCAAGATAAATACACACTGAGAACTCTGTCACCACAGCACAGGGCCATCAAGATAAATACACACTAGAGACTCTGTCACTACAGCACAGGGCTCATCAAGATAAATACACACTAGAGACCCTGTCACCACAGCACAGGGCTCATCAAGATAAATACACACTAGAGACTGTCACCACAGCACAGGGCTCATCAAGATAAATACACACTGGAGACTCTGTCACCGCAGACAGGGCTCATCAAGATAAATACACACTAGAGACTCTGTCACCGCAGCACAGGGCTCATCAAGATAAATACACACTGGAGACTCTGTCACGACAGGGCTCATCAAGATAAATACACACTAGAGACTCTGTCACCACAGCACAGGGCTCATCAAGATAAATACACACTGGAGACCTGTCACCGCAGCACAGGGCTCATCAAGATAAAATACACACTGGAGACTCTGTCACCACAGGGCTCATCAAGATAAATACACACTAGAGACTCTGTCACCACAGCACAGGGCTCATCAAGATAAATACACACTAGAGACTCTGTCAACACAGCACAGGGCTCATCAAGATAAATACACACTGGAGACTATGTCACCACAGCACAGGGCTCATCAAGATACTTCACACTAGAGACTCTGTCACCACAGCACAGGGCTCACAAGATAAATACACACTAGAGACTGTCACACCAGCACAGGGCTCATCAAGATAAATACACACTAGAGACTCTGTCACCACAAGCACAGGGCTCATCAAGATAAATACACACTAGAGACTCTGTCACTACAGCACAGGCTCATCAAGATAAATACACACTAGATACTCTGTCACACAGCACAGGGCTCATCAAGATAAATACACACTAGAGACTCTGGTCACCACAGCACAGGGCTCATCAAGATAAATACACACTGGAGACTCTGTCACCGCAGCACAGGGCTCATCAAGATAAATACACACTAGAGACTCTGTCACCGCAGCACAGGGCTCATCAAGATAATACACACTGGAGACTCGTCACCAAGCACAGGGCTCATCAAGATAAATACACCACTAGAGACTCTGTCACCACAGCACAGGGCTCATCAAGATAAATACACACTAGATACTCTGTCACCGCAGCACAGGGCTCATCAAGATAAATACACACTAGAGACTCTGTCACCACAGCACAGGGCTCATCAAGATAAATACACACTTTAATTCTACCCATCAGACATACATTGATTGTACACCAACCTGTTTGCTCTTACAGACAGTGAGTCACATGGACATGGCTTGTTATATAAAGCAGACAGACAGGCATCAAGACATTCAGTTACTGTTCCTTTGAACGTCAAATGGCACAAAACAAGACCACCTAAGCAACTTTGAGCGCGTTGTGATCATCGGTGTCAGACGCGCCAGTTCTAGTACCTCAGAAATGGCCGGCCTCCTTCGATTTTCACACACGACAGTGTCTGGGTTTACCGAGAATGGTGCGACAAACAAACAAAAAAACATCCAGTCAGAAGCAGTCCAGTGGGAAAACAGCTTGGTAATGAGAGCGGTCTGAGAGAGATGGTAAAGTCACGCAGGCTAACAGGCGGAAACAAACAGGCAAATAACGGTTCAGTAGAACAGTGGTCTGCAGAACGACATCTCAGAACACACAACTCGTCGGTCCTTGTCACGGATTGGCTACTGCAGCAGACGACCACACCGGGTTCCTATCAGATAAAAACAAGAAGAAACGGCTCCAGTGGGCACGTGATCACCAACACTGGACAAAATGAGGAGTGGAAAACATCGACCGGTCTGACAAATCCCGGTTCCTGTTGAGTCATGCTGATGGCAGAGATTTGCGTAAACAGTCCATGGCCCCAACCTGCCTGGCGTCAACGGTACAGGCTAGTGGCGGTGGTGTAATGGTATGGGGAATTGTAGATACCATGCCCAAAAGAATTCAGCGTGTTCTGGAGGCAAAGGGGGATCCGACCCGGTACTAGATAAACTAGCCACTGAGTGTAGATTGCATAACTTACAAGTAGGTGGAGATGAGGCTACTGGAGATGTTCCAATCCGGTCATCATTGACAACTGTTCTGGTGTCTGAAGCAGTCAGTCTACAGTAAGCAGTCAGTCTGTCTGCGGTAAGCAGTCTGTCTGTCTGCGGTATGCAGTCTGTCTGTCTGCGGTAAGCAGTCTGTCTGTCTGCGGTAAGCAGTCAGTCTGTCTGCGGTAAGCAGTCGGTCTGTCTGCAGTAAGCAGTCAGTCTGTCTGCGGTAAGCAGTCGGTCTGTCTGCGGTAAGCAGTCTGTCTGTCTGCGGTATGCAGTCTGTCTGTCTGCGGTAAGATGGCCATCCTGTTTCTAGCTCCTAGACAACTTTATAAAGCCTTTTTTTGTGTTATTTCTTATACACCTTTCAAACCAAGATGTTTTTCCGTCAACTTTTTTACCTTTATTTGACTTGGCAAGTTAAGAACAAATTCCTATTTACAATGACTGACAACCTAGGAACAGTGGGTTAACTGCCTTGTTCAGGGGCAGAATGACAGATTTGTACCTTGTCAGCTCGGGGATTCAATCCAGCAACCTTTCAGTTACTGGCCCAACGCTCTAACTACTAGGCTACCTGTCGCCCGAGTATACGACTGTATCATCTGCATATAAATGGATGAGAGAGCTTCCTACTACCTGAGCTATGTTGTTGATGTAAATTGAGAAGAGCGTGGGTTTTAGGATTGAGCCTTGGGGTACACCCTTGGTGACAGGCACTGGCTGAGACAGCAGATGTTCTGACTTTATACACTGCACTCTTTGAGAGTTTTTTAAATATATTTTTTTATTATTTTTTATTATTATTATTTATTTTTTATTTTTGGGGGGGTGGATCAGCTTAATCTTGCGGAAAGAATGTTGCTTCCAATGTAATTGTCTGCATCATTTCCAATCCCCCATATTTTTTGTGGTAAATATATATATCCATACACGCATGCATACATATACACATATATACATACACATACCTATATAGACATACATACTTTTTTAAAGAATATACCTTTATTATTATTCCCCGCACCCTACCACCGATCCCCCAATTGGAGTAAACTAATAAACACTTCTGCTTTTACCTTCAATTTATACATCTTATACCCATGTCAATCAATCAATATATAATAATTATTTTTAAGCAAAATGTTTATTTTTAATTACATCATTATAGAAGCCTATGAGAATAGGGAAGGTTCACGTCTTTGTGAAGCTCACAGCACTTGAAAAATAGATGGCAAATAAAAATTTCCGATAATGGATGATGTTGAAGATAGATGGGAGGGTTTGAGTGGAACTGAGGGTGGGACTAAAACAAGATTAAAATGTAGGGCATACGGATCTGTGAAATGTTGTAATAGGTGCGGAGCTTTGTGAAATTAGCCACAGTTACAAGTGGAAATAAAATTGGAATGGACAACAGAAATAGAGGCAAGGATAAGAACAGAATAAGAGAGAACTATTGTAAAGTGGACTGTGTCTTTAAG
>NW_019948783.1:0-13774 GCF_002910315.2 Salvelinus sp. IW2-2015
TTACAGATCAGATATGACCCCACCTCTTTATCATTACAGTATATCAGATATAACCCCACCTCTTTATCATTACAGTATGATCAAGATATAACCCCACCTCTTTTTATCATCTACAGATCAGATATAACCCCACCTCTTTATCATACAGATCAGATATAACCCCACCTCTTTATCATTACAGTATAACAGATATAACCCCACCTCTTTATCATTACAGATCAAATATAACCCACTCCTTCTCATACAGTATATCAGATATAACCACCCTCTTTATCAATTACAGTATAACAGATATAACCCCACCTCTTTATCATTACAGTATAACGAGATATAACCCCACCTCTCTATCATTACAGATCAGATATAACCCCACCTCTTTATCATGACAGTATCAGATATAACCCCACCTCTCTATCAATACAGTAATCAGATTATAACCCCACCTCTCTATCTTACAGTATAACAGATATCACCACCTCTTTATCATTACAGATCAGATATAACACCGTCTTTATCAATACAGATCAGATAACCACCCTTATCATTGACAATATACAGATATAACCCCACCCTTTATCAATTACAGATCAGATATAACCCACCTCTCTATCATTCAACAGATCAGATTATAACCCACCTCTTTATCATTACAATCAGATATAACCCCACCTCTTTATCATTACAGTATATCATATATAACCCCACCTCTTTATCAATACAGATCAGATATAACCCCACTCTTTATCAATTACAGATCAGATATAACCCACCCTCTTTATCAATACAGATAAGATATAACCCCACCTCTTATCATTACAGATCAGATATAACCCCACCTCTTTATCATTAACAGTATATCAGATATACCCCACTCTTTATCACTACAGATCAGATATAACCCACCTTTTATCATTACAGATCAGATATAACCCCACCTCTTTATCATTACAGATCAGATATAACCCCACCTCTTTATCATTACAGTATATCAGATATAACCCCACCTCTTTATCAATACAGAATCAGATATACCCCACCTCTGTTCTTCATAAGACGATATAACCACTCTTTATCATACAGATCAGATATAACCCCACCTCTTTATCATTACAGATCAGATATAACCCCACCTCTTTATCATTACAGAATCAGATATAACCCCACCTCTTTATCATTACAGATCAGATATAACCCCACCTCTTTATATATTACAGATCAGATATAACCCCACCTCTTTATCATTACAGATCAGATATAACCCACCCTTTATCATTAAGATCAGATATAACCCCACCTCTTTATCATTACAGTATATCAGATATAACCCCACCTCTTTATCATTACAGATCAGATATAACCCCACCTCTTTATCTTAACAGATCAGATATACCCACCTCTTTAATCATTACAGATCAGATATAACCCCACCTCTTTATCATTACAGTATATCAGATATAACCCACTCTTTATCATTACAGATCCGATTAACCCACCTTTATCATTACAGATCAGATATACCCCACCTCTTTAATACAGATCAATATAACCCCACCTCTTTATCATTACAGTATATCAGATATAACCCCACCTCTTATCAATACAGATCAGATATAACCCACCTCTTTATCATTACAGTATACAGATATAACCCCACCTCTTTATCATACAGATCAGATATAACCCCACCTCTTTATCATTACAGTATAATCAGATATAACCCACCTCTTTATCAATACAGATCAGATATAACCCCACCTCTTTATCATTACAGATCAGATATAACCCCACCTCTTTATCAATACAGATCAGATATAACCCCACCTCTTTATCATTACAGATCAGATATACCCCACCTCTTTATCATTACGTATATCAGATATAACCCCACCTCTTTATCATTTAACAGTATATCAGATATAACCCCACCTCTTTATCAATACAGATCAGATATAACCCCACCTCTTTATCATTACAGATCAGATATCCACCTCTTTATCATTACAGATACAGATAGTAACCCCCCTCTTTATCATTACAGATCAGATATAACCCCACCTCTTTATCATTTACAGATCAGATAATAACCCCACCTCTTTATCATTACAGAATCAGATATGAACCCCACCTCTCTATCACTTTTGCCAACTTTGCTGCCCAGGTCGTATCTCTCCTCATCTATCACATCAATCTTCTGGTGCATCTTCTTACACAGGTCCTGTTCAGAGACAATCACAGCGACTCATACACGAGACGAGAGCCAATGTGTTACATTTCAAACATTGTTGTTAAAAGGATATTAATAATGTAAAATGCATCCAATTGTACTGTTAAATTGTGAAAGGAAACGATAAAACTTCAACTGCATTAACACAGACAGCCCAAATCTGATATTTGTTCTACTAATTGGTCTATTGACCAATCACATCAGGTCTTTTCATACCAAATATTTTTCAGAGCTGATTGGTCAACAGAACAATCAGTGAAAAGAATGATCATATTGTGCTGCCTGTTCAACGCAGCTGTGTGATACCTGGAGTTCTGCAATGGATCCTGTGAGCTGCAGGGGAGCGATATTTTCACTCATGTACTGCTTCCTGTCCTCTAAAGACTGGGCTTCCTCTTCCGCTATCAGTTCCTGGGCGATCTGGAGCATCAGGCTCTGAGGGACAGCAACAACACAGCAACCGSTMTTTTTTAACSTACTTGACAGATGCTTTATCTGAAGCATTTTACATTTACATGACATTTATATTTCAATTGGAGTGTTGATMTAGTTACGGTAGAAGGTTTGAATCCTAAGCAACCTGCCTACACATCGCTGGAAGTACAATACCAACATAGTAGGTCAAAGCTGTGGGCTGGAAAACCTTGGTAGAGCATGGGTGGAATAGGCATTGTGGTGCTCATGTGAATCACTGTTTTTCAGCTTCAGACCAATGCCTATTCTCACTTAAAATGTAGTTGTTTTTAATATAGTCATGTCTTACTAAGGGATAGGCCTCAAAGCAGTGATTGTCTTATATAATTTTGATTTGTTAATATAACATTTGTTATCAAAAAGTGGTTTGATTGTTTGTATAAATCGTACAAATCACAAGTGGTATTTTTGTCATGATGTTTAAGAGGGAAGAGATCTCTAAGCTGTTTATATAAGATCTCTGTTGAGTCACTAACTGGATAGAATCTTAGAGAGGTCATGAAGAAGTCATGGYAGTTGCCGTTGGTTACCTTCAGATGATGCTTGCGGCTCGATGACATCTTTTTCCTGTCAGAAAGAGTGTGTACAATTAATGTAATTCTCTTGTTGTTCAGGAACAGGTATGACCATTTTGTTCCATTTTGTAAAAGAAAGACAATTCTGGATATATGCTAAATATTCTGTAAACTTTTTCCTAATGTTGAAATCCACTTTTACTCACTCAGACATGATGGCTGTTRGGTCTTTTCACCTTTCTGAGGAAGAAGTAAAAACACTTTAGTTAAATTATATTCTGCTGGTTTTAAACAATGACTTCCATCCAACGAAAAACGACACAAAGTTGTACGGCAGCCATGACACACATACGCCAGTTCCAAGGAAGATCCCCTATCATGTTCCTTATTGCTTTACTTAACAACCAAATCATCAAATGATCATAATCCATCTTTTTCCTCCAAATGCCAGAGCGGTGGATCGGATTACCATGGCTGCGTTTACACATGCAGCCCAATTCTGATCTTTTACCCACTAATTGATCTTTTGACCAATCAGATCAATTCTTTTAGCCAATCAGATCAACTCTTTTGCCAATAATTAGGGAAAAGCTCAGAATTGGTCTGCCTGTGTAAAGGCTGTTGTCTAATCCCCTCTCTCCATGATGGTATGTTTAAAGCACTACACCAGTCCATAGTTGTGTGTGCATACTGCCACCTGGTGAGAAGATTGTGAAAGGTCAACAAATCCAAGAATTTGCCCTTGCATCCCAAATGACACTCTATTCCCTATATTGTGCACTACTTTTGACCAGAGTCCAATGGCACCCTATTCCCTATATTGTGCACTACTTTTGACCAGAGTCCAATGGCACCCTATTCCCTATATTGTGCACTACTTTTGACCAGAGTCCAATGGCACTCTATTCCCTATATAGTGCACTACTTTTGACCAGGGCCCGTGCACTATATAGGGAATAGGCTGCCATTTGGGATGCAGACCCGGAGCCTTCTAGAAGAGTCTTCAGTCAGGTTTCAGATCTCAATTACACAATAAGAGCGAGTACTAAAAACAGCCTCCATAAAATCTATCAACAGCCAACTATTAAAGACATGACATGACCGCTTGTGGTGAATCTACTGGGTCACTAGAATACATTAGATTCAGTTCTAGGTGACCAATCAACCCAACAAGCAAAACAGCTTTTACAAATGCCTTTTGCTGTTCTCCACAACATGAGAACCTGGTTCAAAGTGTGTTTCCACCATGTAGTAACATGACTCAACTGAGCACAACATGATGATCAGAGGCAATACAGCATGTAGCCATGCTTCCCTTGGTCAGGGAGCATTTTTCCCTTGGTCAGGGATCATACTAGGAACTCTTTCTATTAGTAGGTTACTAAGGTAGGCATGCCTGTCTTGGTATCATACACATACAATAAGTCTATTTATTTATTTAACCTTTATTTAACTAGGCAAGTCAGTTAAGAACAAATTCTTATTTACAATGACGGCCTACCCCGGTCAAACCCGGACAACGCTGGGCCAATTGTGTGCCGCCCTATGGGACGGTTCTGACTTAGAATATGTGGACAACTATAAATACCTAGSTGTCTGGTTAGACTGTAAACTCTCCTTCCAGACTCACATTAAGCATCTCCAATCAAAGGTAAATCTAGAATCGGCTTCCTATTTTGCAACAAAGCCTCCTTCACTCATGCTGCCAAACATACCCTGGTAAAACTGACCATCCTACCGATCCTTGACTTTGGCGATGTCATTTACAAATTAGCCTCCAGCACTCTACTCAGCAAATTGGATGCAGTCTATCACAGTGCCCTCCGTTTTGTCACTGCGACCTGTATGCTCTCGTTGGCTGTTCCTCTCTACATATTCGTCGCCAAACCCGCTGGATCCAGGTCATCTATAAGTCTTTGCTAGGTATAGCTCCGCCTTATCTCAGCTCACTGGTCACCATAGCAGCACCCACCCGTAGCACACGCTCCAGCAGGTATACTTCACTGATCATCCACAAAGCCCACACCTCCTTTGGCCGCCTTTCCTTCCAGTTCTCTGCTGCCAATGACTGGAACGAATTGCAAAAATCACTGAAGTTGGAGACTTATATRTCCCTCACTAACTTTAAGCATCAACTGTCAGAGCAGCTTACCYATCGCTGCAGCTGTACACAGCCCATCTGTAAATAGCCCATCCAACCAACTACCTACCTCATCCCCATATTNCACAGCCCATCTGTAAATAGCCCATCCAACCAACTACCTACCTCATCCCCATATTTATTTTTGTTTTTTTGCTCTTTTGCACACCAGTATTTATARTTGCACATCCTCATCTGCACACATATCACTCCAGTGTAAATTGCTCAATTGTAATTACTTTGCCACTATTGGCCTATTTATTGCCTTACCTCCTAACTTCATTTGCACACAATGTATACAGATTTTGCTATTGTGTTATTGACAGTACGTTTGTTTATCCCATGTGTAACTCTGGGATTGTTGTTTTTGTCGCACTGCTTTGCTTTATCTTGGCCAGGTTGCAGTTGTAAATGAGAATTTGTTCTCAACTGGCCTACCTGGTTAAATAAAGGTGAAATATATATTTTTAAACTCCCAATCACGGCCGGTTGTGATACAGCCTGGAATTGTCTATGCCTCCCAGAGGGACCACTATGTTACAAAGTCTTCATCATCATCATCAACAACAAGTATAACATAAAGCAAAAGGTTGGACATAAAGTACACAATGTGTTACGTCACTAAATAAAGTATTTTCAAATCAAATTGAACATCTATGTTTTCTATTATTTTTCTGTCGACTGAAATACAGTGGAAAACACATGAAAACACTGAAAGAGACATAGGGAATGAAACTAGCTGCTAAGTTTAGCTACCCGTCTCCTGATTGACAGATCTGATACTGTGTGAGGTATCAGCGGTTCTCACCACGACTTGGCTGTTACAGACACATGAAAACACTGAAAGAGACATAGGGAATGAAACTAGCTGCTAAGTTTAGCTACACGTCTCCTGATTGACAGATCTGATACTGTGTGAGGTATCAGCGGTTCTGTTACAGACAGAAACAAACAACCTTCAGCCAGGACACGTTCTGAAGTGCCTAAGATTGTTCCTAAAGGTCTTCAACTTCAAACAGGAAATTAATATTCCTATTCACTGTAATACTTGGAGTATTACTGAGTATTACTGAGTATTACCGACTATTACTGACTATTACTGACTATTACTGACTATTACTGACTATTACTAACTATTACTGACTATTACTGACTATTACTAACTATTACTGACTATTACTGACTATTACTGACTATTACTGACTATTACTGACTATTACTGACTATTACTGACTATTACTAACTATTACTGACTATTACTGACTATTACTGACTATTACTGACTATTACTGACTATTACTGAGTATTACTCTACAGACCCGACAGGCTGTCACGTTGTCACTGTTTTGTGATCATAAGAATAAAATAGAAAATACATGGCATTTAAATAGATCACTAAACAATAGATATGATTTTTTTTTAAACGTATAGTGAAACACCAGCGATATGAAGCCAGAACCACCGAAAAGCCTACATATGTTAACTGAACCACAATCTATTTTCTAATCAAACATATCAACATAGACAACATGTCTTACCGGCCCCATATTTAAAAAACACACCCTGGGGTAACTTTATAGGCTTGAGTGTCGGTGCTAAGTTGTTGATGAGGTCTTTGGCCCCAGTTGGTGGACGGGCCCAGAGACAGGTGGAATAGAAGCATCCTCAGATTATAAAGTAATCATGTCTGCAGGATATCTGGTGTCACCTCAGTGAGATAAACCAACCTAAAGGAAAACTATCCCATGAATCTAGTCTGATTCAGGGATAGGCTGCCTGTATCATCTGTCATTAATATGGATCTAGTCTGATTCAGGGATAGGCTGCCTGTATCATCTGTCATTAGTTCAAAACGTTTCCCCCGATGCGCTGGAAGATGGATGAAATCCATACCTTGAAGGGCAGAACTCAGTGTGTCCAGAGTGAGCAATGAGCTTGTCGCCCACCTCTCCAGCGTATGATGTGCGGGCGGTGCCCCAAGGGTCAATACTGGGGGCCCCTCCTGTTCAGCCTGTACATTAATGATCTGCCTTCTGTCAGCTGTACATGGGGTCTTGAAGTGCCAAATGTATGCGATGAGTACAGTGCATATATGTGCATGCCAAAGAGCCAAACCAACAAGCCTGGCACAAGGAACCTCACTACTGTAATGGTCCAGGTTGAGCAAGAAGTGGCCTCAGTGACTCGTGTTTGGCATCTCAATGTGAAAAAAAAAACAGGTGGTGGCATGTTCTTCAGCAAAGAGGCAACAGATTGCTACCTTGAGCCAGATCGTCTATGTGTCAGCGGGAGAAGCCTCCACGCGTGGTGATCTATTTTAACGTACCTTGGATCGATACTTTGATGTCCAAGCCTCTCTGGTTAAAAGCACGGGGAAAAAGGGGTGAATTCAAATAACCAATTCACAAAACCTAGACTAAGTTTCGCATATATTTCGAAATCTGTTTGACTACAGAGGTACCTGCAAAACCTGCATACTTCAAATCATGATACTCCCCCACCTTAACATACTGCTTGACTAGTTGGGCCCAAGCTTGCTGCGTACAACAGTAAGACCTATTCCAGGTCTGGCTACAAACAGCTCTCAAAGAACTGCTTGATAGGAAGCCCAAATAGCCATCATCACTGTCACATCCTCAGGAAAGGCATGAGCTTCCTGAGTTGGACGAGAATCTATGTGCCAACTACACTGCAGCAGGTCGTTGTATCAAGATCCTTAATGGCTTGGCTCCCCACTCCACTCAGTGATTTTTGTTAACAGAAAACCCAAACATATGGCAGCCGATCCAAAAGGTCTGCCATGAGAGGTGACGGTGTAAGTTCCCCTAAGGAAAAGTAGCCTTTAGTAAATCCCGCTTGTTCTGTGAGAGCTTTCCATGTTCTGGAATACACTTGCCATCGCACAGCACATAACTGCACCACATATCACACTTTTCACAACAGGCTTGAAGACATTGGGCTAAAGGTCAATCAGAAAAATTGTGAACAGGGTGGTCCCTAGCCTGACTGTGGTGCCGCTTTCCCATGTCTGTGGCTGAACTTGTGAGGGTGCGAAACACTTTGTTGCTTTTATTCTGAATTTTTGTCTTTGCTGCTTTGGCTTCGATTGTTCGCTCTGTCTGTATGCTACGTCTGTGCTTGTCCTATGTTGCTAGGTCTGTATGGCTTGTCATGTTTCTATGTGTTGCTAATTGTCCTTATAATGTAATTTGTTTGTCAATAAACCTGGCCCAGGGACTGCGGTATGAAAATTAGGGCCGGGCTGAGCTAACAACCGGCACTTTTACTGAAACATGTTTTTTTGATTAATGTGCATTGTCCCTGTAAAAAAATAGAACTCATGAAACTCAAACTCTCCTGTCAGACAGACAGGCCATTACTCTCAGGTTCAGGACCAGGCAGGCATTACTCCTCTGTGGCAGACAGGGCAGGCAATTAGTCGTCGTCAGACAGCGCATTACCTCTCTGTCAGACCAAGACAGGCATTAACCCGCGGGTCAAGACAGACAGGCATTACTCTCTGGTCAGACAGACCAGGCAGTTACCTCTGTCGAGACAGAAAACAGAGGCATTCTCTCTGTCAGACAGACCAGGCCTCATTACTCTGTCTGTCACACAGACAGCATTACTCTCTGTCCACACAGACAGGCAATTAGCTCTTCTGGTCAGACCAGAACAGGCATACTCTCTGACAGGACAGTCATTTAAAGAAGAATAACAGTGCGGGTCAATATTTTATACTGCAAGGAATCCTGAGGGCCCCCGGCAGTGCGCTGCAGGCCTGCAAGTGGGAAGCGGCAGGGGAGGTGTCTGGTGCCTGAGGCGAGAGGGTGGGCATAGTGGCGCCACTGGGGGGTGCGGTGGCAGGGTGGGAGGGGGGGCGGCACTAGGGAGTGGAGGGCAGGGGTGGGGGGCACTGTGGACGTGGATGGGCCAAGTGTGGGGGCAACTGCGGGGATGGAGAGGGCCAGTGGTGGGGGCACTGCGGGGGATGGAGGGTTGTGGGCAGGGGTGGGGAGGGGCAGGGTGGGGAGGGGCGGGCACTGGGCGAGTGGAGGGCAGGCTGTGGGGGCACTGTGGGAGTGGATGGGCAGTGTGGGGCACTGGGAGTGGAGGCGGGCAGGTGGGGGGCCCAACTGGGGCAGTGGAGCGCCGTTGTGGGGCAGGTGGGGGCACTGGGAGTGGAGGGGCAGGCGTGGGGGCAACTGGGGGGGGTGCAGTGGTTGGGGAGGGCCCACTGGGAGTGGAGGGTTGTGGGGCAGGGTGGGGGCAACTGGGCGGGAGTGGAGGGTTGTGGGGCTAGGTGGGCACTGGGGCAGTGGAGGGGCAGGGTGGGGGTTACGCGGGGTGAGGGTGGCAGGAGGGGCTGAGGCACTAGGTAGTGGAGGGTTTGTGGGCCAGTGTGGAGTGGAGTGGCAGGATAGGGGGGGGGGGTGGAGGGGCAGGGAGGAGCATGGGGAGTGGCAGGAGGGCAGGATAGCGGGGGGAGTGGGGGGCAGGGTGGCGGGCACTGGGGCGGTGAGGATAGACTTTCAGAAGGTGTCAGCCCAGTTGGTCTGGGCTTGGTCTTTCAAGTCCATAAAGAGTTAGGCAGGATAGTGCTGAAGCCATCACTGGGACAGCTTTAAAACCAACCGGTCTGTCCATCGGCTGCGGTGTACCAGCCACCACAGCAGTCCTCGCCTTCTGCCACTGGCAACTCCCACGTTCTGTACCACTACTGCCCTGTTGGCCGGATGAATTATAGGTTGAGCCCCTCTGGTTCTGTCTTGATTCCTCTCTTTGCTGGTCGCGATCTGTCTTGGGTCTTCTGATCCTCCTCTGGGTGTCGGTCTGATGCCTGTCTGGTCTGTCTTGACCCTCTCTGTTCATGTCTGAACTCTCTCTGGTCCTGTCTGATCCTCTCGGTTCCTGTCTTGATCCTGTCGGTCTCGTCTGCAATTCCTCTCTGTTCTGTCTGATGCGCCTCTCTTGTTCTGATCTATCCTCTCTGTTCTGTCTTGATCCTCTCTGTTCTGGTCTGATTTCCTCTCTGTTCTGATCTGATCCTGGTCTGGTCTGTCTGCGATGCTCTCTGGTTCTGTCTGATCCTCCTCTGTTCTTGTCTGATCCTGTCTGGATCTGTTCGGATCCTCTTCTGTTCTGGTCTGCATCCTGCTCTGGTCTGTCTGATCCTCTCTGGGGCTTGTCTGAATCCTCTCGGTTCTGTTGAATCCTGTCTGGTCTGTCTGATCCTCTCTGTTCTGTTCTGATCCTCTCTGCTTTCTTTATGTCTGATCCGGGTCTGGTCTGTCTGAATCCTCTCTGTTCTGCTCTGATGTCCTCTCTGGTCTGTTTGATCCTCTCTGTTCTGTCTGATCCTCTCTCGGCTCTGTCGTGATCACTCTCCGCTTCTGGTCTTGATCCTCTCTTCGCGTTTTATCCTCTCCGGCTGTCTGATGGCCTCTCTGTTCATGTCTGATCCCCTTCTGTGCAGTCAATTCGTCTCTGGGGTCTGCCGATCGTGGTGCTGTGTGTGTGTGTGTGTGTGTGTGTTGGCTGTGTGTGGTGATGGTGTGTGTGTGAGGTGTTTGTGTGGTGTTTGTGGGAGTCCCGCTGTGTGTCGTGTGTGTGCGACGAGACTGTGTGTGTGGTGTGTGTGTCGTGATTATTAGTTGACTGCTTCCCCATGTCCGAGTATCAATTATGGTACACTGGAAGCATTGTGTGAATCCTCAATGTGTGATTCATAAATGGAACTTCCTAGCGTGAGCCCCTCTCTGTGTGTGTGAGTGAGATGAGGTTGTTGTGCCCTGTCTTAGTGCAGCTAGTAAGTCACACTGGAAGTGGCGACGACTAGCATATGCTCTGGTCTGCGAAACCTGTTCTCGTGTTGGTGGTCGTTGGTCAGTTGATGAGGAGTTGATAACATGAAGGAATGGAGTCGTTGGTTCACCTGAACTGATGGATGTCCTGTGTTTCTGTGTTTTGGTTCATGCATGACCGGTGCGAATAACATGGCAGACATAACGTCGTACACCATTTCAACGTCTGTTACAACACCAATACGTTACGGCTGATACTCGACCTTCCAATCAGCCGTATGTTCCCCTCTCCATCACGCTCGTATCACATAATGTACTCTGATTGCGTTGAAGATTGGCTTGCTGTGTTTGAGGAATGTTCACTATGTCATGCTCCTCCTGGTGTCTTGAAGTCCAAGCAGAGAGTCACGACAGCGACTAGTCGTACACCGGTTAATAACAATGAATTCAATGAATTGTCACAGAAAGGAAGTTGTGGTGAGTTCCACAATAGTACTTCTGTACTCCTTTAGTTGGTCACGTGGAAACGCAGGGATGTTGCGGTCCCATGCATTCATTAAACAGGTATAGGCATATTCCAAAAGGAACGCCATCTTTTAACGGATTAGAGTAACTAACAACTGAATGGATGGCGAACCTAATAGACCTTTTTAAATATCCTCCTAATGTTCAAAACGTGTCCGTTTCCAACCTATCTTTATTGTTAGTTCTTGATTATGTTTAGTTGGTTCCAGGGCGGGGAGTGGGGTGGGCATTGTATGGTGAGTGTGGTGTTTGTGTTAGTCTATGGGTTCGTGTAGTGTGTATGGATTAGCAGAATTGTGAGGTTGTCTGTAGTTATATGTCCTATGGCTGCTAGATGCGGTCTCAATCAGAGACAAGCTGTCAGTTCAGTTGTCTCTAGATTTGGGAAGCCATATTTAACCGGGTAGCCATAGGCAGCTAGCTTTTAGTGGGTGAGTTGTCTTGTTTAACGTTTGTCTGGCTTGGTCTGATTCTTTGCACCTCTGCGCGTTCGATTTAGCGTCCACGGCATCGATTTCGTTGGCTTTTTATTTGTTTGCTATAGGTTTTTCGTTCACTGTTTAGCATCTTCGTTCATTATCTAAGAAGGAAGATGGACGGGTATTCCTCATGCTGCCGGTTTGTTTCGTGACAAAAAAACACTCGATATCTGACGATGTCCACAGTGACACAAATTCCCCAAATGTCAAAAGTAATTTAGGGGAGAACAACGCTTTCACGCTGAGAGACCAGTTCTGATCCAGACAAACCACTTTATTAATGACAGATGATACAGGACACCATTGTAATTACGAAAAACACTAGATATCCCGAGAGACTAATCCATATTAATGACATGATGATACAGACCATTTATGCGGTGAAGAGGCAGCCTATCCCCTAATACAGACTAGATCCATATTAATGACAGATATAAGGCATAATGCAGTGAAGACCTATCCTAGTAGATCAACTAAGATCCCATTATTAATGACAAGGATACAGGCAGCCTTCCCTGAATCAGGCACTCCACCATTATTAATGACAGATGATACAGGACAGCCTATCCCTGAATCAGACTCAGATCCAATATTAATGCACAGATGATACGAGCAGTCCTATCCCTGATCAGAACTACGATCCATATAATGACAGATGAGACAGGTTCCAGGTCCTATCCCCTGGAATCAGACTAGATCCATATTAATGACAGCGATGATACAGGCAGCCTATCCCTGAATTGCAGACTAGATCCATATTAATGACAGATGATACAGCAGCCATATCCCTGAATCAGACTAGATCCATATTAATGACAGATGATACAGGCAGCCTATCCCTGAATCAGACTAGATCCATATTTATGACAGATGATACAGGCAGCCTATCCCCAAATCAGGCTAGATCCATATTAATGACAGATGATACAGACACGCCTATCCCTGAATCAGACTAGATCCATAATTAATGACAGATGATACCAGGCAGGCTATCCCTGAATCAGACTAGATCCATATTAATGACAGATGATACAGGCAGCTATCCCTGAATCAGACTAGATCCATATTAATGACAGATGATACAGGCAGCCTATCCCTGAATTCAGGGGGCACTAGATCCATAATTAGATGGACAGCATTAGCATTACCAGACGCGCCTATCCCTGAATCAGACTAGATTCCATATTATGATACAGATGATACAGGGCAGCCTATCTGAATCAGACTAGATCCATATTTATGACAGATTGATACCAGGCAGCTATCCCTAAATCAGACATGATCCATATTAATGACAGATGATACAGACAGCCTATTCCCTGAATCAGACTAGATCCATATTGAATGACAGATGATACAGGCAGGCTATCCCTGGAATCAGACTAGATCCATATTAATGACAGATGATACAGGCAGCCTATCCCGTGAATCAGACTAGATCCATTATTAATGGACAGATGAATTACAGGCAGCCTATCCTCTGTATGAATGACTTAGATTCAGTATTAATGACAGATTGATACAGGCAGCCCTATAGCCGAATCAGGTACTACGATCCATATTAATGACATGACTGATTACAGCGGCCATTCCCATCGACTAGATCCATATTT
>NW_019948784.1:0-13771 GCF_002910315.2 Salvelinus sp. IW2-2015
AGAGCTGTGCTCTTCTCTAAAGCACTGCTATTAATACAGTGTGTGTCCTTCTCTAAAGCCTGCCTAAATACAGCTTGTCGCACCAATATATAATCACTGGCTGTCTCTTCTCTAAACACTGCTATAATAACTGGCTGTCTCTTCTCTAAAGCACTGCTATTAATACGGCTGTCTCTTTCTCTAAAGCCCTGCTATAATACGGCTGTCTCTTCTCTAAAGCACTGCTAAATACAGGTCTCTTCTCTAAAGCCTGCAATAATACAGCTGTCTCTTCTCTAAAGCACCCTATAATACTGGCTGTCTCTTCTCTAAAAGCCCTGCTAATAATTACAGGCTGTCTCTTCTCTAAAGCACTGCTATAATACAGGCGTCTCTTCTCTAAAGCCCTCGCTATAATAACGTGTGCTCCTCTGTCTCTTCTCTTAAAGCCACTAGCTATAATACAGCTGTCTCTCTCTAAAGCCCTGCTATATACTCTGTCTTTCTCTCTAAAGCTATCTCTTATATATATTTCTCTTCTTCTCTAAAAGCACTGCTATTTTTTTTTTTTAATACTGGCTTTCTCTCTTCCTAAAGCTGCTATAATACTGTCTGTCTCTTCTCTAAAGTTCCTGCTATAATATGCGTGCTCCTCTTAAACACTTCTATACCTGTCCTCTTCTCTAACTCCATCTTATATAATACTGGCTGTCTCTTCTCTTAAAGCACTGCTATAATACTGTCTGTCTTGCTCTCTAAAGCCCTGCTAAAATACTTCGTCTCTCTCTATAACCTCTGCTATATATCTTCTTTCTCTAAACACTGCTATAATACTGGCTTTCTCTCTCTAAAGCCCTGCTATAATATACTCTGTCTCTTCTCTAAAGCCCTGCTAAAAATGCTCTCTCTCTAAAGCACTCTGATTATACTTCTGTCGTCTCTCTCTAAAGCCCTGCTAAAATACTGGCTGTCTCTTCTCTAAAGCACTGCTAAATACTGGCTGTCTCTTCCCTAAAGCCCTTCTATAATACTGGCTGTCTCTTCTCTAAAGCCCTGCCTAAAATACTGGCTGTCTCTTCTCTAAAGCACTGCTAAATACTGGCTGTCTCTTCTCTTAAAGCACTCCTTAATACTGTTTCTCTTCTCTAAAGCCCTGCTAAAATAACTGTCGTCTCTTCTCTAAAGCACTGCTATAAACACTTGGCTGTCTCTTCTCTAAAGCCCTGCTATAAACACTGGCTGTCTCTTCTCTAAAGCCCTGCTATAATACTGGCTGTCTCTCTCTAAAGCCACTGCTATAATACAGGCTGTCTCTTCTCTAAAGCACTGCATAATACTGGCTGTCTCTTCTCTAAAGCACTGCTATAATACAGGCTGTCTCATCTCTAAAGCCCTGCTATAATACTGTCTGTCTCTTCTCTAAAGCACTGCTATAATACTGGCTGTCTCTTCTCTAAAGCACTGCTATAATACTGGCTGTCTCTTCTCTAAAGCCTGCTATATACAGGCTGTCTCTTCTCTAAAGCACTGCTAAAATACTGGCTGTCTCTTCTCTAAAGCACTGCTAAAATACTGGCTGTCTCTTCTCTAAAGCCCTGCTATAATACTGGCTGTCTCTTCTCTAAAGCCCTGCTAAAATACTGGCTGTTCTCTTCTCTAAAGCCCTGCTATAATACTGGCTGTCTCTTCTCTAAAGCACTGCATAATACTGGCTGTCTCTTTCTCTAAAGCCCTGCTATAATACTGGCTGTCTCTTCTCTAAAGCCCTGCTTAAAATACTGCTGTCTCTTCTCTAAAGCACTGCTATAATACTGGCTGTCTCTTCTCTAAAGCCCTGCTAAAATACTGCCGTCTCTTCTCTAAAGCACTGCTATTAATACTGGCTGTCTCTTCTCTAAAGCCCTGCTATAATACTGGCTGTTCTTTCTCTAAAGCCCTGCTAAAATACTGGCTGTTCTCTCTCTAAAGCCCTGCATAATACTGGCTGTCTCTTCTCTAAAGCACTGCTATAATACAGCTGTCTCTTCTCTTAAAGCCCTGCTAAAATACTGTCTGTCTGTCTCTTCTCTAAAGCCCTGCTATAATACAGGCTGTCTCTTCTCTAAAGCCCGGTAGATCGAAATTGCGTATATCTCTTCCGCATGTGTGATGTAAGATGTGAAATCTGACAGCACTTGAAGCTGGGATGTCCTTCCTACCATTTCATTCGCTCTTCCGACTGTCTCTTCCGACTGAAACCTACGTCACACTCCTTACATCGTAGAGCAGCAGGAGAGAGTGGTTTTGTCGCTCTAGCACATTCAGAGATCGATTCATAGAAAGTAATCTAAAATTATTCACAGATTTTAAACAAAAAACACTATCTCTTTGTCATAGAAGGACACGATTAATATGAGATGAAATGCGAGTTCCTGACATGTTCAGGTGTCACGCCCTGACCAGTGAGAGCCTTTTTATGTCTCTATTTGGTTTGGTCAGGGTGTGATTTGGGGTGGGCATTCAATGTTTTGTTTTATTCAATGTTTTGTTTTTCTATGATTTTGTATTTCTATGTTTTGGCCGGGTATGGTTCTCAATCAGGGACAGCTGTCTATCGTTGTCTCTGATTGGGAACCATACTTAGGTAGCCCTTTTCCCTCCTTTCTTAGTGGGAAGTTAACTTTGTTTGTGGCACATAGCCCTTTAGCTTCACGGTTGTTTTGGATTGTTTATTGTTTTTGTCGGCGTCATAATAAATAAAGGATTATGTACGCTCACCACGCTGCACCTTGGTCTACTTCTGTTGACGGCCGTGATATCAGGGAGCCAAGCTAGAGCTCTGTGCGTCATTCACAGAGTTCGGGGCAGAAGTTTTGATCAATAGAGACCTTTAGAAAATCTGCAGATTGTCTCTAACACTAAACATACAAATATGTATTTTACATTCATAAGGAAGGTGAACTCATAGTTAGTCATTTTATAATTTGATTATACTATATTTAGAAAGCATATAAGTCATTTCAAGTCTTATTTATACAGTTTTGTTGAATAGGAAATGCATCATAAAAAATATTTCATATTATCATATTTGTACTGTGTATTTGAGCTTGCGTCCACAAAAGTGACTATACCTCAGCAATGTATTTTTTTGAGATTTTAACCTTTTTGGAATATGCAGCATTATTAGTTATTTTTATGTTCCTCTCATGATAAATAATTACTTTTGGGATTAAGTAGATTACATTTTAGATTACATTTAGTTACATTTAAGAGGTTAAAGCTGGTCCAGCACCATCCTCAGACAATTGCCTTCATTGTCACACCCTGATCTCTTTCACCTGTCCTTGTGCTTGTCTCTACCCTCCTCCAGGTGTTGCCCATCTTCCACATTATCCCCTGGGTACTTATACCTGTGTTCTCTGTTTGTCTGTTGCCAGTTCGTCTTGTTTGTCAAGTCAACCAGCGTTTTTTCTGCTTTCCCCAGTCTCTCTTTTTCTCGCTCTCCTGGTTTTGACCATTGCCTGTCCTGACTCTGAGCCTGCCTGCCGTCCTGTGCCTTTGCCACTACTCTGGATTATCGACCCCTGCCTGCCTTGACCTGTCGTTTGCCTGCACCTGTTGCTGTAATAAACATTGTTACTTCAACAGTATGCATTTGGGTCTTACCTGAAACGTGATAGTACAAACTGGCCTTGACTGACCCAGCAGACTTAGACCAGCTACGCAACGCCATCTCCTCCCAGGAACCATCATTAGTAACACGAGGAGTTGCTTCGCAGTCTGATGGAAGGGTTCCAGGAAGTGGCCGAACGTCAGACCTAGCATTGGACGCATTGCGGGGGCAATTCCGTGGGCTGCCTATCAGGCAACCTACCATGACAGTAACCTCCCAGCCCCCAAGTAACCAGGCTGGTAGCAGCACCATCATCCTGGTTTCCCGAGAACGCCGCTTACCGGAGTGCTACAATGGCGATTCCAGAACCTGCCGGGCCTTTCTCTTCCAGTGCTCCATCGTTTTCGAGCTGCAGCCTTCTTCGTTCCCCTCGGACAGCTCGAAGATAGCGTACAATATTACGCTGAGGTCCGGGAGGGCACTCGCCTGGGCCACGGCGGTGTGGGAGCAACAATCCACCATCTGCCTCAGTCTGGAGGTATTCGTGATGGAGGTGAGAAAAGTTGGAGGCTCCAATTTCCGGGAGAGAGGCTGCCTGGAAGTTACTCCAGCTTCGGTAGGACTCCCTCAATGTGGCAGACTATGCGGTGGATTTCCGCACGCTAGCAGCGGAGGGTGCCTGGAACACGGAAGCGCTGTTCGACACGTTCCTGCACGGATTATCGGAGGAAGTAAAGGACGAGCTTGCAGCCCGGGAACTACCGACGGATCTCGACTCCCTCATCCCTTTAAACATCCGGATCGATGGATGGCAACAGGAGCGTAGCCAATTGCGGTCCCAATCACTCACTCAAGGATCCCACCTTGCATCTGATGAACTCCGGAAGTCCCCGATAGCATCTGGGATACCTGAGTTCCTCCATGAGCCTCCGAAGACTGACGATTTGCCTCTTCGCAAGCTGATGCAGCTCGGCAGGGCTAGGCTGTCTCCAGCCGAACGCGTATGCATACTTAAAACCCAGAGTTGTCTGTATTGTGGTAATGCCGGTCATTATGTGTCTACCTGTCCCTTCAAGAGACTCCCCCTACTCGCACCCCTCTCCATGCCACCCTGCTGTGGGGCAACCAGTCCAAGTCTCTCCAGATACTCATCGACTCGAGGGCCGATATGAGTCTTATGGACGTTACTCTGGCGTCCGAGCTGGGCATCCCCACTCAACCCCTCTCCATTCCCATAAATGTTAGAGCGCTGTACGGGCACTCTATAGGCTGGGTCACCCACCATACCACCACCATCAACCTACGTGTGTCGGGGAACCACAGTGAGATGATCCAATTCCCGCTAATTGAGTCTCCGCAGGTACCTTTGGTATTGGGATTCTCTTGGCTCCAGCGACACAATCCCTTGATTGACTGGCCTACTGGTGCAATCATGGGCTGAAGCCCGTTTTGCCACATTCATTGCCTGAAATTAGTTCTGCCCACCCCGGGACGTCTTCCTGGGGGCTTGGAAATTGTTCCGAACCTCTCCGCCATTTCCGCGGAGTACCAGAACCTCCGGGAGGGGTTCAGTAAGACCAGGGCCACTTCACTTCCGCAAAACCGACCGGTACCCAAGGATATTWAGCCGGGTGCACTGGCACGCCGCTATAGCCCCGCGGCTACTCCCCCGGAAGCCGAGACCTTTTCCCCCTGCTCCAGAGTCATTAGACCCTCTGCTGTTCGTCCTCTGTTGCCCCGTACCCTCCGTATACTTCCTACTTGTCATGTGTCTAGTGTAAACCCAAGTCTCACAGCCCTTTGTCAACAATATTCATTGTTGGTGCAATTCACATCTCTGGATAAGGCTTAAAATACAAGATACAATCCTGCTATTCCTCTCTCCCCTCTTTCCCTCATATCCTCCACCCTGTTCCTCTCTCCACCCATCTTCCCTCATTCCTGCCACGTGCTTCCTGCTCGTCCACCATCTTCCCTCATATCCTCCCACCTTGTTCCTCTCTCCACCATCTTCCCTCATATCCTCCACCGTTCTCTCTCTCCTTCCATCTTCCCTCATATCCCCACCTTGTTCCTCTCTCATCCATTTCCTCTATCCTCCACCTGTTCCTCCTTCTCCCATCCATTTCCCTCATTATCCTCCACCTTTCCTCTCTCCACCATCTTCCCTCATATCCTCCACCTGTTTCCTCTCCTCCATCTTCTACTCCATTTCACCTCTTTCCCTCCATCTGGTCCCTCATATCCCTCCACCTGCGCCTCTCTCCTCCATTCTTCCCTCATTCCTTCCAACTGTTCCTCTCTCCACCATCTTCCCTCATAATCCCTCCACCTGTTCCTCTCTCCTCCATCTTCCCTCATATCCTCCACCTGTTCCTCTCTCCTACCATCTTCCCTCATATCCTCCACCTGTTCCTCTCCACCATCTTTCCCTCATAATCCTCCACCTGTTCCTCTCCCTCCATCTTCCCTCATATCTCCACCATTCTTTCCCTTCATATTCCTCCACCTGTTCCTCTCTCATCCATCTTCCCTTCATACCTCCACCTGTTCCTCTCCTCCCATCCTTCCCTCATATACTCCAACTGTTCCTCTCCACCATCTTCCTCATATCCCTCCACCTGTTCCTCTCTCATCCATCTTCCCTCTATTCCTCCACCTGTTCCTCTCTGCAATCATCTTCCCTCATATCCTCCACTGTCTCCTCTGCTCCATCTTCCCTCATATTCCTCCACCTGTTCTCTCTCCACCAATCTGCCCTCAATCCTCCGACCTGTTCTCCCTCCATCTTCCCTCATATCCTGCCACCTTGTTTCCTCCCCCATCTTCCCTCATATCCTCCACCTGTTCCTCTCATCCATCTCCCCCTCATATCTCCCACCTGTCCTCTCTCCACCATCTTCCCTCATATTCTCCACTGTTTCCTCTATCCATCTCCCCTCATAGCAATCACATGTTTGCCTCTCTCCCCACCTTCATGTCCTCCTTCCTTCTTTCCCCATTCTCCCTCCCTTTCATAGATCTCTCCTTCTCTCTCCTAGCCTCCTTCTCCTCATCCCTCCTTTTTAGATCTCTCCTCCCTCTCTCTCTCTTGTCGTCTCATATTAGTGATGAGCTGATCTGGCAGACACTGCATACAGTCGGCGTGTATGTGCGTGCGTGCATACGTGAGTCGGCGTGTGAGTGATTACGTGTGTGATTGTGTGTGTGTGAGTGAGTTTTGTGAGTAAGTGCATGTTTGTGTGTGTGTGTGTGTGTAGTGTGTGAGTGAGTACGTGCGGGTCATGTGGGTGTTGCCCTGCATATATTCATGTTCATCTCATGCCTGCTGAGCAGACGATATCCATTTCTCTTTCTTCAATAATTATTCACAAGCCTCATTCCTTTCATGCTTACAGCACAAAACACACACACACACACTAACCCACACAAGACCAACGTGTGATTCTCTAACAAACAAAGTCAACCAAAGCCAACTGTGTGTTTCCTCATTTTTAGTGTGAGATCAACAGAAACTCCCTGTGCTCAGTGTGTGTGTGTGTGTGTGTGTGTTTGTGTGTGTGTGTGTGTGGGTGTGTGTGTGTGTGGTGTGGTGTGTGTGTGTGTGTTTTGTGGGTGTGTGTGTGTGTGTGGTGTGTGTGTGTGTGTGTGTGTGTTGTGTGTGTTTCCCTAGAGGACTTGTCTCCTCTTCTCTCCTGCTCGGTCGTCGGTGTTACCCTGCACTGCTAGCCTGAAATAAATCAACACTGTCACTTACAATGCTACCTGCCACACACACACACACACAGAGCGTTCGCTACCCGTCACAATAACAATTTCTCAGCCCACTGGGCAAAATCATTCCATAATGAATAATGGTTCCAGTCTAATAAAAGCATCCTGACGTGTGTGTGTGTGTGTTGTGTGCTGTGTGTGTCTGTTGTGGTGAGTGTGTGTGTGTGTGTGTTGTGTGGTGTGTGTGTGTGTGTGTGTGTGTGTGTGTGCTGTGTGTGTGTTGTGTGTGTGTGTGTAGGCCACCTGACTGAGCCATAAGGGAAACTAGGCATCTACCACCCTGCCAATGCGGGAAGGAATAACATTTTGGGATAAACGCTGAAAATATGGTCTGAGGTTATCACAGACTATGAGATCTTATACGTTTTGTTTTATGATATAATCTAAGTCAGTTAACATGACCTTTATGATTTATGAAGCCAGTAGCTTACTTTTATTTTGGGTAAAACACAATTTTCAACAGCGCATAGATAACAATAACCTAGCAAATTACACAGGTTGTCACTCAACTAATAAAGCCAATATCAAGTCATTTTAGAAATTTGAACAGGCCCGCTTACCTGGTGTTGGTCAGCGTGAGAAGCAGGCACAGTGCCCAGTTTGACTAGACTACTGATATTACCTGTGTTGGTCAGCGTGAGAAGCAGGGCACAGTGCCCAGTTTAACTAGACTACTGATATTACCTGTGTTGGTCAGCGTGAGAAGCAGGGCAACAGTGCCCCAGTTTAACTAGACTACTTGATATTACTGGTGTTGGTCAGCGTTGAGAAGCAGGGCACAGTGCCCAGTTTAACTAGACTAATGATATTACCTGTGGTTGGTCAGTGTGAGAAGCAGGGCACAGGGCCCAGTTTGACTAGACTACTGATATTACCTGGTGTTGGTCAGCGTGAGAAGCAGGGCACAGTGCCCAGTTTGACTGACTACGATATTACCTGGTGTTGGTCAGATGTGAGAAGCAGGGCACAGTGCCCAGTTTGACTAGACTACTGAATTACCTGGTGTTGGTCAGCGTGAGAAGCAGGGCACAGTGCCCCCAGTTTAACTAGACTACTGATATTACCTGGTGTTGGACGCGTGAGAAGCAGGGCACAGTGCCCAGTTTAACTAGACTACTGATATTACCTGTGTTGGTCAGCGTGAGAAGCAGGGCACAGTGCCCAGTTGACTAGACTACTGATATTACCTGGTGTTGGACAGTGTGAGAAAGCAGGGCACAGTGCCCAGTTTGACGAGAACTACTGATATTCCTGGTGTTGGACAGTGTGAGAAGCAGGGCACAGTGCCCATTTAACTAGGACTACTGATATTACCTGGTGTTGGTCAGCTGAGAAGGAGGTACATGCCCAGTTTGAACGAGACTACTGATATTACCTGGTGTGTGACAGTGTGAGAAGCAGGGCACAGTGCCCAGTTTAACTAGACTACTGATATTACCTGGTGTTGGTCAGCCTGAGAAGCAGGGTACAGTGCCCAGTTTGTCACTTACAATGCTACCTGTGTGTTTTGTGACAGCCCTGAATTTGTCTGAACCGTATTGGTTTAGACTTGACAGACCAGACGGGACTCATTCCTCCCAAACAAAAAGGAGAAATCAATATTTTCTCTGGTAAGTACAACCTACCTGGCACCCCTACAAACAATACTTCAAAACTCTTACAGTGTGTGTGTGTTGTTGTGTGTGTGTGTGTGGTTGTGTGGTGTGTGTGTGTGTGTGTGTGTTGGTGTGTGTTGTGTGTTGTGTGTGTGTGTGTGTGTGTGTGTGTGTGTGTGTGTGTGTGTGCGTGCGTGCGGTGTGCGTGCATGAGAGAGAGAGAATGTGTATACTGTATATGAAAGCAAGGCACAATCTTCCTCTAATCCCATGCCTGCTGAACAGATGAGATCTGTTTCTCTCTCTCATCTGAATTTCTCTCATACGGATCTGTCTCTTTCTTATACATGTTCCTCTCAGCTGTTAGATTCTCAATGATTGGTGGTTTGTTGTAGGTTTGTTTTTTGATTTGTTTAAATGCTCTCTGTTAGGTTTCTGATGTGTATTCCTGACAGTTTTTTGAAAGGAATTTAGCCATTTTGTAGTTTCTTTGATTAGGAATGAACATTCTCTACTGCTGAAGTCATCTCCACTACAGATATCAACAGGAACAATGGAAACATCAACACATTATACTGCTGAAGTCATCTCCACTACAGAATCAACAAGAAACAATGGAAACATCAAACATTATACTGCTGAAGTCATCTCCACTACATCCAACAGGAACAATAGAAACATCAACACATTAATACTGCTGAAGTCATCTCCACTACAAGCATCAACAGGAACAATGAAACATCAACACATTATACTGCTGAAGTCATCTCCACTACAGACATTCAACAGGAAACAATGGAAACATCAACACATTATACTGCTGAAGTCATCTCCAACTACAGACATCAACAGGAACAATGAGATCATCAACACATTATACTGCTGAAGTCATCTCCACTACAGATATCAACAAAGAACAATGGAAACAAACACATTATAACTGCTGAAGTTCATCTCCACTACAGATATCAACAGGAACAGTGGAACATCAACACATATTACTGCTGAAGTCATCTCACTACAGATATCAACAGGAACTATGGGAACATCTAACACATTATTTACTGCTGAAGTTCATCTCCACTACAACATCAACAGGAACTATGGAGCATAACACATTATAACTGCTGAAAGTCATCCCACTACAGATATCAACAGGAACTATGGAAACTAACACATTATACTGCTGAAGTCATCTCCACTACAGACATCACAGGAACTATGGAAGCATCAACAACATGTATACTGCTGAAGTCATCTCCACTACAGACATCAACAGGAAACTAATGGAAGCATCAACACATTATACTGCTGAAGTCATCTCCACTACAGATATCAACAGGAACTATGAAACATCAACACATATACTGCTGAAGTCATCTCCACTACAGATATCAACAGGAACAATGGAAACATCAACATATTATACTGCTGAAGTCATCTCCACTACAGATATCAACAGGAACTATGGAAACATCAACACATTATACTGCTGAAGTCATCTCCACTACAGACATCAACAAGGAACAATGGAAACATCAACACATTAACTGCTGAATCATCTCCACTACAGATATCAACAAGAACAATGGAAACATCAACACATTATACTGCTGAAGTCATCTCCACTACAGACATCAACAAAGAACAATGGAAACATCAACACATTATACTGCTGAAGTCATCTCACTACAGACATCAACAGAAACAATGGAAACATCAACACATATACTGCTGAAGTCATTTTCTCCACTACAGATATCAACAAGAACAATGGAAACATCAACACATTATACTGCTGAAGTCATCTCCACTACATCAAACAGGAACAATGGAATCATCAACACATTATACTCGCTGAAGTCATCTCCACTACAGATATCAACAAACAATGGAAACATCAACACATTATACTGCTGAAAGCATCTCCACTACAGATATCACAAGAACAATGGAAACATCAACACATATTCTGCTGAAGTCATCTCCACTACAGAACATCAACAGGAACTATGGAAACATCAACACATTATTCTGCTGAAGTCATCTCCACTACAGACATCAACAGGAACTATGGAAACATCAACACATTATACTGCTGAAGTCATCTCCACTACAGACATCAACAGAACAATGGAAACATCAACACATTATTCTGCTGAAGTCATCTCCACTACAGATAATCAACAGGAACAATGGAAACAACACATTATACTGCTTGAAGTCATCTCCACTACAGATATCAACAGGAACAATGGAAACTCAACACATTATACTGCTGAAGTCATCTCCATACAGACATCAACAAGAAACAATTGAAACAACACATATACTGCTGAAGTCATCTCCACTACAGATATCACAGGAACAATGGAAACATCAACACATTATACTGCTGAAGTCATCTCCACTACAGATATCAACAAGAACAATTGGAAACATCAACACATTATACTGCTGAAGTCATCTCCACTACAGATATCAACAAGAACAATGGAAACATCAACACATTATACTGCTGAAGTCATCTCCACTACAGATCAACAGGAACAATGGAAACATCACACATATTATACTGCTGAAGTCATCTCCACTACAGATATCAACAGGAAACAATGGAAACATCAACACATTATACTGCTGAAGTCATCTCCACTACAGATATCAACAGGAACTATGGAAGCATCAACACATTATACTGCTGAAGTCATCTCCACTACAGATATCAACAGAACAATGGGAATCATCAACACATTATACTGCTGAAGTCATCTCCACTACATCAACAGGAACAATGGAATCATCAACACATTATTACTGCTGAAGTCATCTCCACTACATCAACAGGAACTATGGAACATCAACACATTTATACTGCTGAAGTCATCTCCACTACAGATATCAACAGAACAATGGAAACATCAAACAATTATACTGCTGAAGTCATCTCCACTACAGATATCAACAGGAACAATGGAAACATCAACACATTTATACTGCTGAAGTCATCTCCACTACAGATATCAACAGGAACAATGGAATCATCAACACATTATACTGCTGAAGTCATCTCCACTACAGACATCAACAAGAACAATGGAAACTCAACACATAACTGCTGAAGTCATCTCCACTACAGATATCAACAAGAACAATGGAAACATCAACACATTATACTGCTGAAGTCATCTCCACTACAGATATCAACAGGAACAATGGAATCATCAACACATTATACTGCTGAAGTCATGTCCACTACAGAACATCAACAAGAACTATGGAAACATCAACACATTATACTGCTGAAGTCATCTCCACTACAGACATCAACAAGAACTATGGAAACATCAACACATATACTGCTGAAGTCATCTCCACTACAGATATCAACAAGAACAATGGAAACATCAACACATTATACTGCTGAAGTCATCTCCACTACAAGATTCAACAGGAACAATGGAATCATCAACACATATACTGCTGAAGTCATCTCCACTACAGACATCAACACGAACAATGGAAACATCAACACATTATACTGCTGAAGTCCATCTCCACTACGACATCAACAGGAACAATGGAAACATCAACACATTATACTGCTGAAGTTATCTCCACTACAGACATCAACACGAACAATGGAAACATCAACCACATTATACTGCTGAAGTCATCTCCACTACAGATATCAACCAAGAACAATGGAAACATCACACAATTATACTGCTGAAGTCATCTCCACTACAGACATCAACAACGAACAATGGAAACATCAACACATTATACTGCTGAAGTCATCTCCACTACAGATATCAACAAGAACATCAACACATTATACTGCTGAAGTCATCTCCACTACAGATATCAACAAGAACAATGGAACATCAACACATTATACTGCTGAAGTCATCTCCACTACAGATATCAACAGGAACAATGGAAACCAACACATTATACTGCTGAAGTCATCTCCACTACAGATATCAACAGAACAATGGAACAACAACATTATACTGCTGAAGTCATCTCCACTACAGATATCAACAAGAACAATGGAAACAACACATTATATGCTGAAGTCATCTCCATACAGACATCAACAGGAACAATGGAAACATCAACACATTATACTGCTGAATCATCTCCACTACAGACATCAACAGGAACTATATGGAAACATCAACCATTATTCTGCTGAAGTCATCTCCACTACAGATATCAACACAGAAACATGGAAACAACACATTATACTGCTGAATCATCTCCACTACAGACATCAACAGGAACAATGGAAACATCAACACATTATACTGCTGAAGTCATCTCCACTACAGACATCAACAGGAACTATGGAAACATCAACACATTATTCTGCTGAAGTCATTCTCACTACAGATATCAACAGGAACTATGGAAACACTCAACACATTATCTGCTGAAGTCATCTCCACTACAGATATCAACAAGAACAATGAGAAACATCAACACATTATTATACTGCTGAATCATCTCCACTACAGACATCAACAGGAACTATGGATATCAACACATTAACTGCTGAAGTCATCTCCACTACAGATATCAACAAGAACAATGGAAACATCAACACATATACTGCTGAAGTCATTCTCCACTACAGATATCAACAGGAAACAATGGATCATTTCAACACATTACTGTGAAGTCATCTCCACTACAGATATCAACAGAACAATGGAAACATCAAACACTATACTGCTGAAGTCATCTCCACTACAGATATCAACAGGAACAATGGAAACAACAACACATTATAGACTCATACGTCTAGGGCACATGTGACGTTAGT
>NW_019948785.1:0-2511 GCF_002910315.2 Salvelinus sp. IW2-2015
TCGCAATGGCCGACAGTCCTCCCATTATGACATCATTGTCCTGAACCCGTTCTGTTCCAACGAGGGGATTCGATTCATCTGGCGCCCAGTGAGGCTTGTTTTACAACCTGGTGATGTTTTGGAACCGGGCTGCCTCCCAGGTCTGAGCCAGCACATGGAGGAATGAGGAGGATTCTCTGGGAAGATCACAATTGCATACTCCTCACGTCGCCTCTGCTCATCTCCTTCTCAAAACACACATTGGATGAGAGACAGAGGTCCTCTGGCTTTCTCATCCAATGCGGTCTGAGAAGGAGAGGGGACACAAAGAGTATGCAATTGGGATCTTCCCTGCGTTTTACATAAACCCCCACGGTTCTCAAACATTGTACCTAGAGATCTACCGTCCTGTAGGTTCTCAATCCAACCCTAATCAAGCCCAGCTGTTGGAGTGAAAATCTACAAGATGGTTGCTCTCTAGGTACATGTTTGTAAATCCCTGGTCTAACTAATGTTGAGTGACACTGTGAATTGCTTAGTAACTGTGTAATTGTTGTTTTGTTATCTTCCTGGAATCCAATGTAGCTGCTGTAGTGGTCAGGGTAGTTAAATGTAGTGGTCAGCCAAGTTAAATTATATTCTTCTTATCATAAAACAGTAACAGGAAACAGAAGTTTGGGCACCAGTGACCTAAAATCACTTGGAGCAAGGTTACCGATGTCACGCCCTGACCTTAGAGAGCCTTTTTATGTCTCTATTTGGTTTGGTCAGGGTGTAATTTGGGGTGGGCATTCTATGTTTTTGTTTTCTATGATTTTGTATTTCTATGTTTTGGCCAGGTATGGTTCTCAATCTGGGACAGCTGTCTATTGTTGTCTCTGATTGGGAACCATACTTAGGTAGCACTTTTCCCTCCTTTCTGTGTGGGTAGTTAACTTTGTTTGTGGCACATTGCCCTTAAGCTTCACGGTTGTTTTGTATTGTTTATTGTTTTTGTTGGCGTCATTTCTAATAAAAAGGACTCTCACAACGCTRCGCTTTGGTCCGCTTCTTACGACGGCCGTGACAACCGATGTCCCTAATCCATGAAACAAACATTCGAATTCCCATTTTAAAGTTCCCTGATTTTAAAATCAGTATTTCTGGTTATAATTATAATTTTTAATTGATTCTTATCCACATGTGGTATAGACATTGTTACCTTCCCACAAGACAAACTGAAAATGTCTCTCACAAACAAGGGGACTAACAAAGAAACTCACTGTGACAACCAAAACCAAACAGGTGGGATTGTAGAAGGGGTTCTGAAAGACATCCTTTAAAGTTGACATGTAACTAGGAAATGTGCCCTAAACGATTCCCACCATGGATGCCCACTAAGGAAAGCCAAACGAAAAGACAAGCCCCCACCAACTTAAGATAGGGAGTAAACAGAAAGCAGAGCTATACGAAACAGGTAAGACACCGGGTTAAAGGCTTGGTTTCACAACTTAAACAGGGAGAGCCAACAAAAGTCATTACTCTCTCAGCATCTCTCATGCCAACTGATGCACAGGTCAGCAGGTCTTAAGTATCACCTGGACCAGCACAGGCCAGCAGGTGTTACGTATCACCTGGACCAGCACAGGTCAGCAGGTCTTATGTATCACCTGGACCAGCACGAGTCAGCAGGTCTTACGTATCACCTGGACCAGCACAGGTCAGCAGGTCTTACGTATCACCTGGACCAGCACAGGCCAGCAGGTCTTAAGTATCACCTGGGAGCACGGGTGAAACGTCTTCTGACTAGCGAGATGATACCAATCAGTGCACAATTAGTTTAGTGAAAAGCAGCTCTGGAGTAGTTTCAGAATAATGAGCTGCTCTACAACAGTGAACACACTGACCACAGAACTGTAACAGAAGCAGATTGTGGTCTAATCCACTGTTCTTACCTGAATCTGAATCTCCCTCTTCTTCTCCTCTCACAGTTCCACTCAGACCCGGTGTTTTCCTGCAGTCCACCAGCCGCACAGACACCCTCTTCAGACCCCACAGTAAGGCAACCGTGGGAGAGACACGACCTGGGGACCCTGGGAGAGGGAAAGACATGTCCTGGAAACCACAAAAATAACAACTCAATTTAGGGTGGGAAACACTCTCCTACCTTGATTCCTCTAGGACCTCCTGCTATAAAGTGCATTAGAGAGAGAAGTCCATCAGAATCACCTGTATTTGCCAAAAACATTCACATATCAGTATTCGGATGAACCTCAAATATTCTCCTCCAATGCATTATAGAGGTCAGGAACCAAGGAAGGACTGTTGAGAACCAGAAACACTGTGCTGGGATGTACTCACACCACTCCCCTCTGCTCTGGGGTGTGGCTCTCTGAGATGACTCCGCCTTCAGCCTGTTGCTAGGAAACCAATCCTTGTCTTTCACGTCCCATTCTTTGTCGCAGTGAATAGAATCGTCATCACCACCAAACTGTCTGGGACTCGCGGGTGTCACATTAGATACTTCCGGTACCTTTCTGATGTCCTCCTTCA
>NW_019948785.1:2536-13767 GCF_002910315.2 Salvelinus sp. IW2-2015
GGTTCATTCAAATGAGCTAAACGGATGTGGCTCTTGCAATGGAATGTATTTATTAGTAATGTCCAGTTTGAGTTGATGTACAACAAATCACAGCACAGACTGATGGGTAACAAGCCTTTCCTGCTTTTAGTTTAACTGCTTCTGTCCAATGGGTACTACTCGACAATGGCCGACAGTCCCTCCATTCTGACCATCATTGTCCTGAAGGGCAACACCCGTTCCTGTTCACACCGAGGGGCATTCGATTCATCCTGGCGCCAGTGAGGACTTAGTTTTACAACCTGGTGAGTTGTTTTGGAACCAGGCGCCTCCAGGTCTGAGCCAGCACATGGAGTAATAGGAGGATTTCTGTGGGAAGATCACAATTGCATAACTCCTACACGTCGCCTCTGCTTCATCTTCCTTCCATCAAAACCACACTTGGATGAAGAGACAGAAGTCTCTGGCTTTTCTCTCCAGATGCGTTCTGAGAAGGAGAGAGGACACAGGAAGAGAGATATTGCAATTGGGATCTTCCCTCATTTTACATAAAACCACACGGTTCTTCAAACATTGTACCTAGAGGATCTACCGTGCCGTAGGTTTCAATCCAAACCCTAAATAGCTGTGAGTGAAAATCCTACAAGATGGCTTGCTCTCAGGTACAATGTTTGTAAATCTTCTCGTGTCATAACTATGTTGAAGTGACACTATGAATTGCTTTGTAAACTGTCAATTGCTTATGTTTATGTAATAATTAAGTAATAATATCGCTGTAAACTTCACAATGTAGTTCTGAATGTTGATTCGTGAGCCTTGTCAGGGTAGTTAGATAATCATGCGCACAAAACAAGCTTGGGATGAACCCGTCGTTGCCTTGACCTAGATGTTCTCCCTCAGCCATCCAACTCCAGGGTGAGGACCTCGTCGTTTGGCCTGGACCTAGATGTTCTCCCAACTGATCCCTCTAGACCGTGCGACCTATTCTCACCTCGCACCCAGGGTGAGGACCGTCGCGTTGGCGGCTTACCTAGATGTCTCCCCTCAGCATCCACTCCAGGGGTGAGGAACACGCTTGGCTGACTATGTTCTCTACGCTATCAGGGTAGCCGTTTGTACCTAGATGTTCTGCTGCATCGGTCAGTCCTGATGTTCTACCTCTCCATTATATCAGAAGTAAACTCGGTTCCCATTGTCGACAGCAGGGACATTCCCTGTCTGTTGGTGGAGGTAGGCATCTCACTCAACTCCACCACCAGTCCACACCTGCGTTCTGTTGTGGAGTAAAGGTGGTCTAGAGTTTTTTTTCCCTCTGGTTGCACATTTAACATGCTGGTAGAAATGAGGTAAAACTGATTTAAGTTTTCCCTGCATTAAAGTCCCCCGGCCATACTAGGAGCGCCCGCTCTGGATGAGCTTTTCCTGTTTTCTTATCGACCTTATATAGTTTTGTTGAGTGCGGTCTTAGTTCAGCATTGGTCTGTGGTGGTCGACATTGTTATATATTTTTTTTACCCTTTGTAAATAGTTAACCTGGCACCATCCTTCGGTGAAGCATGGTGGTGAGACCTGAAAATAGCTGTGGCAGCGACGCTCCCCATTCAACCTGACAGAGCTTGAGAGGATCTGCCGAGAAGAATGGGAGAAACAAGTGTGCCAAGCTTGTAGCGTCATACCCACGAAGACTCGAGGCTGGTAATCGCTGCCAAAGGTGCTTCAACAAAGTACTGAGTAAAGGGTTGAAAAATGTAAAAATGAGATCAGTTCTATATTTTTAAAAAACATTTGCAAAATTTAATAAAACCTGTTTTTCCGGGCTTTCTTTGGTGTGATGTCATGGGTATGTATCCCAATTGGGTTTTAATGTGTACGATTGAGGATAATTTTATTTAATACATTTTAAGAATAAAGGCTGTAACTGAACAAAATGTAAATAAAGTCAAGGGGTTCTGTACATAGATTTCGTTCGAATATGTCACTTGTTATATATTTCAGCTTTAGATGTGGCTCTCCATTTAAAGCAGTGGGACAAAATTAATTCAACTCAGTTTCCTCCTTCAAGACATCATCTAATACCGTAGTCCTGTGTGTCCGTGCGGACAGCATCGCAGTAGTGGAAACCAATGATTGGTTCTCAGGGCAGGCCTGGTTGTAGCTAGAATTGATTCCGAGTCGCATTGGGACAGTTTTACCTTTTAGCTAACCTTAACCTAATTCTACTAACCTGCACGTTATTTGTACTAACCTGCCACGTTCATTATCCTAACGTTAACCTAATTCTAGCTAACCTGCCACGTTATTTGCACTAACCTGCCACGTTATTCTCTAACGTTAACGCTATATTCTACTAACTGCCACGTTTATTTGCACTAAACCTGCCACGTTAATTATCCTAACGTTACAGCTAATTCCTATCTACCACTGCCCGTTTATTTGCATCTAAATCTACCAACATTTAATTATCCGTAAGTTAAGCTAATTCTACATAACCTGCCACGTTATTACCTAACTGGCCTGCCACTTAATCCTACGTAACTACTATCGTCCTAATTTCTATAACCTGCCTTCTATTTGCAGCATAAATCTACCAGACTTAATTTCCTACGTTAACCTAATTCTAGCTCAAGCACTTGCCACATTAATTTGCACTTAACCTGCCACCCTTAATTATCCCTAAAGTTAACGCTAATTATCTACTAACCTGCCACGTTAAGTTTAGGCAAACTAGACACTGACCCACATGAATTTATTCCTCTAAGCGTTAACCTAATTCTACTAGCCTGCCACCGTTATTTTGCAGCAACCTGCTACGAAAAGTACTTTGCTAGTTCAAAACCCGGCCAGACTGCCGCTGAGGACAATGTCCCTGGTTTCCACTAATCCCACAACGCGCTCTAGGCAGACTCCGTTTATAGGCTCAGTGGCAGAGACACTGCAATTGAAGCTGGTGAGATACTGCTAAATTGATAGTACAGTTTGTTTAGGCAATTTACAGCTAGCTAGCTACTTCACATGCAAGGAACAGACCGCAGGCTTTTTTTTTGCAGCTTTTCTGCAAATCATCAACAGCCTATAATCAGCATCATGCAGCCCATATATCTTCTGAGTTCTAAGACCTTCTAAAGGTTTGTTGTCATTCAAAGATAGTTGAGATAATGACTCGACATCTTAGCATATAGGACCTGTTTCAAATGATCATTTTACCGCTCAAACATTAGCCAATTCAGAATATCACACTCTCGCTCCGGAATGGGGAAAAATATCCTTTCTATTTATTCAGCCAAGTTTCAATTATATTTTCTTCTTCATAAAACAGTAAGGAAAACAAGAAGTTTGTGGCACAGTGCGACTAAAATCACTTGGAGCAATGGTTACCGGATGTCAACGCCCTGACCTTAGAGAGCCTTATTTATGTCTCTATATTGGTTTGGTCAGGGTGTGGATTTGGGGTGGGCATTCTATGTTTTTGTTTTCTATGATTTTGTAATTTCTATGTTTTGGCCCGTTGTATGGTTCTCAATCAGGGACAGCTGTCTATCGTTGTTCCTGATTGTGGACTATACTTACGGTAGCACTTTTCCCTCCTTTCTGTGTGGGTAGTTAACTTTGTTTGGGGTGGCACATATGCCTTAAGGCTTCACGGTTTGTTTGTATTGTTTATTGTTTTTGTTGGCGTCATTTTTAATGAAAGGAACTCTCACAACCTACGCTTTGGTCCGCCTTCTTACGAGCGGCCGTGACAAACCGATGTCGCCAATCCATGAAACAAACATTGCGAATTCCCATTTTAAAGTTCCTGATTTTAAACATCAGTATTTCTGTTAATATTATAATTTTTTATTGATTCTTATCACATGTGGGTAAAGACATTGTTACCGTTCCCACAAGACAAACTAAAAATGTCTCTCCACAAACAAGGGAACTAACAAAGAAACTCCCTGGGACAACCAAAACCAACAGGTGGGGTTTGTACGAAGGGGTTTCCTGCAAAAGACATACTTTAATGTTGACATGCAACTAGGAAATGTGTCCTATAACGTTTCCCACAATGGATGCCCACTAAGGAGAGCCAAACGAAAAGATAAGCCCCAACCAACTGAAGTATAGGTGCAGATAAAACAGAAAGCAGAGCTCTACGAAACAGGAAGACAGAACCGATAAAAGGCCTGGTTTCACACAACTTAAACAGGGAAGACACCAGGACTAAAAGCCTGGTTTCACAACTTAAAAGGGAAGACACCGGATAAAAGCCTCGGTTTCAACAACTTAAACAGGGAAGAAACACCGGATAAAGGCTTGGTTTCACAACTTAAACAGGAGAGCCACAAAGAGTCCTTACTTCTCGTCAACATCTCTCATAGCAACTGATGCACAGGCCAGCAGGTTCTTACGTATCACACCTGGCCAGCAAAGCCAGAGATTGTTACGTATCACCTGGCCCAGCACAGGCCAGCAGGTCTTTACGTATCACCTGGACCAGCACAGGCCGAGCAGGTCTTAAGTATCACCTGGACCAGCTAGGTCTTACGTAACACCTGACGCAGCAGGTCTACGTATCACCTGGTAGCCAAGCCCAGGTCAGCAGGTCTTACGTATCAACCTGGACCAGCACAGGTCAGGCAGGTCTTATGTATCACCTGGACCAGCACGAGTCTTACGTATCACACTGGACCAGCACAGGTCAGCAGGTCTTACGCGTATCACTGACGCAGCCAGCAAGGCCAGCAGGTCTTAAAGTATCACCTGGACCAGCACGGGTGAAACGTCTTCTGACTAGCGAGATGATACCATCAGTGCATCAACTTAGTTTAAAGCGAAAGCAGCTTTTGGAGTAGTTTCAGAACTAATGAGCTGCTTCTACAACAGTGAAACACTGACCACAGAATGTAAACTTAAAGAAGCAGATTGTGGTCTAATCCACTGTTCTTACCTGAATCTGAATCTCCCTCTTCTTCTCCTCTCACAGTTCCACTCAGACCCGGTGTTTTCTGCAGTCCACCAGCCGCACAGACACCCTCTTCAGACCCCACAGTAGGCAACGCGTGGGAGAGACACGACCTGGGACCCTGGGAGAGGAAAGACATGTCCTGGAAACCACAAAAATAAACAGTCAATTTAGGGTGGGAAACACTCTCCTACCTTGATTCCTCTCATTCTCTGGACCTCCTGCTATAAGTGCATTAGAGGAGAACGTCCAAGAGGAGGAAGCTCAGATCAGAAACACACCTACCTTGATTCCTCATTCTCTGGACCTCCTGCTATAAATGCATTAGAGGAGAAAGTCCAATCAGAATCACCTGTATTTGCCAAAAACATTCACATATCAGTATTCGGATGAACCTCAAATATTCTCCTCCAATGCATTTATAGGAGGAGGTCCAGGAATTAAGGAAGGACTGTTGAGAACCAGAAACACTGTGACTGGGATGTACTCACACCACTCCCCCTCTGCTCTGGGGTGTGGCTCTCTGGAGATGACTCCGCCTTCAGCCTGTTGCTTGGAAACCAATCCTTGTCTTTCACGTCCCATTCTTTGTCGCAGTGAATAGAATCGTCATCACCACCAAACTGTCTGGGACTCGCGGGTGTCACATTAGATACTTCCTGTACCTTTCTGATGTCCTCCTTCACTGTAGAGCCCTGGGAGGGCCAGGAAGCGGAATATTGCCACGTTTTTGGATCTGTAAAAGGGAAAAGTTTGACTACCGGTAAAAACATAGGTTATAGCTTACTCTCTCATCTGATTCCAAACATRTCACTTATCATSCTAGGACCTTCCGTCGGAGAGMAATAGACAAGCGAACTCTGAATACAAACTAAACAAACAGCATAAATCCCCTTTTAAAAAATAACTYYTTTTTTTTACGAGGTCAGTAGAATGCCCCTTTAAAACCACACCCTGGTTCAACAACGGCATAGTGTGTCCCCTGTTAAGACAATACTCACTGGTGTTAATCGGATCTTCAGTCTCCTCCTCTTTCACTACAAAAGGGTCTTCTTCTTTCAATGTGATATCCTCCTCTATCTCATTTTTCATTCTGAAAGCTTCTACCTCCCCTTCTTCCACTATGACAACCTCTATCCCCTCTTCCTCTTTCACAGTGACAGCCTCTATCCCTCCCATCTCTTCTACTATGACAGCCTCTATCCCCTCTTCCTCTTTCACTGTGACAGCCTCTAACCCTTCCATCTCTTCCACTGTGACAGCCTCTATCCCTCCCATCTCTTCCACTGTGACAGCCTCTATCTCCTCCTCCTCTTCCTCCCTTTTAATTCGACACGCTTCTTYCGTTCCTATCACTGTAATATCCTCCTCTTCTTCTTTAATGACAATGTTCATCCCCAGAGCTGCTTTCTCCGTCCAGCAGTCCTCCTCTTCATTAGCAGGAGGAGAGTAGCTTTGTGAGCTCAGTTGTGTCGGGATGCTAGCTAGCTAGCTATCATTAGCGACTACCCTAGTGCTCGGCTCGATAACACATTAGCAAATTTAACAAGCAAATTACGTTTAAATGAATAGATACGTTAACAGAACTGTGTTTAAATCACTGGGGTGGATTTGTGAAGCTACACAAACATGGTCTAAATCAGAGCTTCAATGTTTCTACTCTTGTCGGCTAGCAAGCTACCGAGGTGGTTGAACCGTGTCGTTCCAGAAGCGTCCAAAGCAGTCGGTCGTCACTAGTTACCACAGCTTCAAAGTCATAAAGCCCCCCATTTGTACAATTAATCTTCTTAAAATTTAATTTCAACCTTAATCCTAACCACATTGCCAATCTTATGCTGAACCCTAAATTAAGACCAAAAAGAAATGTTTGTTTTCATTAATTTTCGATATAGTCAATTTTGACATTGTGGCTATGGTAACTAGTGGAAACCCGTGTGTCCACTAACTTATACGTCACGCGAGAAGCATCACCTTGAAAAATACTTCGCCATCGCTGACTGGAGTCGGTAAGGCAGTTTCTAAAAGATTCACTAAATCAAATCAAATTGTATTGGTCACATACACATGGTTAGCAGATGTTAAGGTCACATAACAGGTTAGCCACAAGTTACCAGTATCTTATACAATTTTTACATTAGCAGATGTTATTGGTCACATACACATGGTTAGCAGATGTTATTGGTTCACATACACATGGTTAGCAGATGTTAATGTGAGTGTAGCGAAATGCTTGTGCTTCAGTTCCGACAACGCAGTAATATCTAACAAGAAATCTAACAAATTCACAACAACTACCTTATACACACAAATGTAAGGGATGAAGAAGAATATGTACATATAAATATATGGATGAGCGTTGGCCGTGCGGCATTGGCAAGATGTAATAGATGGTATAGAGCAGTATATACATATGAGATGAGTGATGTAGGATATGTAAACATTATTAAAGTGCCGTTATTTAAAGTGACTAGTGATACCTTCATTAAGTCCATTATTAAAGTGGCCAGAGACTGTTGTTGAAGCACCTCTCTATGTTAGTGATGGCTGTTTAACAGTCTGATGGTCTTGAGATAGAAGCTGTTTTTCAGTCTCTCGGTCCCAACTTTGATGCACTGTACTGACCTCGCCTTCTGGATGATAGCAGGGTGAACAGGCAGTGGCTCGGGTGGTTGTTGTCCTTGATGATCCTTTTGACCTCCTGTGACATCGGGTGCTGTAGGTGTCCTGGAGGGCAGGTAGTTTGCCTCCGGTGATGCGTTGTGCAGACTCACTACCCTCTGGGAGAGCCTTGGGTGAGGGCAGTGCAGTTGCCTTCCAGGTGGTGATACAGCCCGACAGGATGCTCTCGATTGTGCATCTGTAAAAGTTTGTGGGAGTGTTTTAGATGACAAGCCAAATTTCTTCAGCCTCCTGAGGTTGAAGAGGCGCTGTTGCGCCTTCTTCACCACGCTGTCTGTGTGGGTGGACTATTTCAGTTTGTCCGTGATGTGTACGCAGAGGAACTTAAAACATCCCCCCTTCTCCACTACTGTCCCGTCGATGTGGATGGGGGGGTGCTCTCTCTGCTGTTTCCTGAAGTCCACGATCATCTCCTTTGTTTTGTTGACGTTGAGTGAGAGGTTATTTTTCTGACACCATACTCCAAGGGCCCTCATCTCCTCCCTGTAGGCCGTCTCATCTTTGTTGGTAATCAAGCCTACCACTGTAGTGTCGTCTGCAAACTTGATGATTGAGTTGGAAGTGTGCATGGCCACGCAATCATGGGTGAACAGGGAGTACAGGAGAGGATTGGAGATGGACCTCGCTTTATGGACCTCGCTTTGTGCACAGGGGCATTGTCATGCTGAAACCGGAACGGGCCTTCCCCAAACTGTTGCTACAAAATTGAAATCACAAGATCATCTAGAATGTCATTGTATGCAGTAGCGTTAAGATTTCCCTTCACTGGAACTAAGGGRCCTGAACCATGAAAAACAGCCCCAGACCATTATTCCTCCTCCACCAAACTTTACAGTTGGCACTATGCATTCGAGCAGGTAGCGTTCTCCTGGCGTCCGCCAAACCCAGATTCGTCCATCGTGCTGCCAGATGGTGAAGCGTGATTCATCACTCCAGAGAACGCGTTTCCACTGCTCTGGAGTCCAATGGCGGCGAGCTTTCCACCATTCCAGCCCGACGCTTGGCATTAGGCTTGGCTGCGGCTGCTCGACCATTGAAACCCATTTCACAAAGCTCCCAGACAAACAGTTATTGTGCTGATGTTGCTTCTAGAGGCAGTTTGGAACTCAGTAGAGAGTGTTGCAGCCGAGGACAGAGGATTTTTACGCGTTACACGCTTCAGCACTTGGCGGTCCTGTTCTGTGAGCTTGTGTGGCCTATCACTTCACAGCTGAGCTGTTGTTGCTCCTAGACGTTTCCACTTCACAATAACAGCACTTACAGTTGACCGGGCAGCTATAGCAGGGCAGACATTTTACGAACTGACTTGTTGGAAAGGTGGTATCCAATGACGTTGAAAGTCACTGAGCTCTTCAGTAAGGCCATTCTACTGTCATTGCTTGTCCAAGGTGATTGCATGGCTGTGTGCTCGATTTTATACACCTGCCAGCAAYGGATGTAGCTGAAATAGCCRAATCCACTAATTTGAAGGGGTGTCCACATACTTTTGTTGATAGAGGACTAATGACTTTTAAAGGGCATTTAAAGGGCTAGACCCACCCCTTTCAGGTTGATGAGGTGAAAAAATCAAAATCCACTCATTTGAAGGGGCGTCCACATACTTTTGTATATCTACTGTACTTGTAGGTTGTTTACTCTGTATAACTAATGTGTAATTTAAAATATAGATATATTTAACCTTTAAGAACAAATTCTTATTTACAATGAAGGCCTACCCCGGTAAAACCCGGACGACGCTGGGCCAATTGTGCGACTCCCAATCACGGCCGGATGTGATACAGCCTGGATTCAAAACCAGGTACTGTAGTGACCCCTCTTGCACTGAGATGCAGTGCCTCAGACTACTGTGCCACTCTGGAGCCCAGGGTAATGCTGGCTTCACTTCTCTATGAATAAGGAGGTCATGTTTTCTACATAGCAGGAGGATTCCTCTCAAGAGTCCACGGTTGTTCCCCATCTCCACTGCTGTAGCAGTCGGCTACATAAAATAATGATATAACATAATCGCAAATGCTTTAGGTGGTATAAGTTCACATTTCCTGACTCAAAACCAATAGTACTTTGGACAAAAAAATAACTCAGTCRGCCACACACTTTMAATAAAACAACGAATTTGTCCACACTTCGMGGAWTTCTGAAWCATGAATTAGCTGGCGAAGTAGCAGAGCTAGGCCTGCATCCAGCAACGTCGCGAGTCACGTTGTTGCAGCTGTTTCAGTACAGAACTACAGGGAGAGAGGTTCAACTCCACTGGACTAGTTTCAATGTATGGAATCACTTAGGAGTTTCTGGATTTTTAAGAGTTGATTGACATAAACCCATCTGTATAAGATAGAAAACTCGGTCTTCTCATAGAAAACATCTTTAGCGAACGGTTAGGCCTACAAAACTAATACGACCACTCTATGGAAGAATGAGACTCTCACAAACACGATGGCGTTCCCCGTTTTGCTCTACCGAAGATGATACCGCCAATGTGCCAACTTCTGTCTCTAGCGTCTGAAGGTAACCAGGTAACCGGTTTGAAAAACAAATGGAATTATGTTTCATTCTTGGACTATTTGTTCAGCCATTTTATAAATGTGTTATTCAATATTATTTGTATCAATGTGTTATTCAAAGTGTTTCTATGATCATGACCAGATTCAACAACTGAGACATTAACTGAACAAGTTCCACAGACATGTGACTAACAGAAATGGAATAATGTGTAGCTGAACAAAGGGGAGGAGGTCAAAATCAAAAGTACAAGTGAGTATCTGGTGTGGCCACCAGCTGCAATAAGTACTGCAGTACATGTCCTCCTCATGGACTGCACCAGATTTGCCGGTTCTTGCTGTGAGATGTTACCCCACTCTTCCACCAAGGCACCTGCAAGTTCCCGGGCATTTCTGGGGGGAATGGCCCTAGCCCTCACCCTCTGATCCAACAGGTCCCAGACATGCTCAATGGGATTGAGATTCGGGCTCTTCATTGGCCATGGCAGAACATTGACATTCCTGTCTTGCAGGAAATAAACACAGAACGAGCAGTATGGCTGGTGGCATTGTCATGATGGAGGGTCATGTCAGGATGAGCCTGCCGGAAGAGTACCACATGAGGGAGGAGGATGTCTTCCCTGTAACGCACAGCGCTGAGATTGCCTGCAATTACAACAAGCTCAGTCCGATGACGCTGTGACAAACCGCCCCAGACCATGACAGACCCTTCACCTCCAAATCGATCCCGCTCCAGAGTACAGGCCTCGGTGTAACACTCATTCCTTCGACGATAACTGCGAATCCAACCATCACCCCTGGTGAGACAAAACCGTGACTCGTCAGTGAAGAGCACTTTTTGCCAGTCAGACAGGACTGGCAAAAAGTGCTCTTCACTGACGAGTCAGTCCTGTCAGGTCCAGCGACAGTGGGTTTGTACCCATAGGCGACGTTGTTGCTGGTGATGTCTGGTGAGGACCTGCCTTACAACAGGCCTACAAGCCCTCAGTCCAGCCTCTCTCAGCCTATTGCGGACAGTCTGAGCACTGATGGAGGGATTGTGCGTTCCTGGTGTAACTCGGGCAGTTGTTGTTTCCATGCTGTACCTGTCCCGCAGGTGTGATGTTCGGATGTACCAATCCTGTGCAGGT
>NW_019948786.1:0-13766 GCF_002910315.2 Salvelinus sp. IW2-2015
ATGTGTTTTAATTGTGTTCATGGTGTGTTGTGGTGTGTGTGTGTGTGTAGCTGTATTAGGTGATTGATGTATTTCGACTGTGTGTGTTGTGTGATTAATGTGGTTGGATGATTAGTGTGTGTTGTTGTGGTGAGTATGTGTGTGTTGTTGTCCTAATCCGGAGTTTGGATGTGTGTGTAGATGGGTTGTGTGTGTTGATGTGTGCCTGTGTCTAATCCTACAGTGTGTGGGTTTGTACATTGTGTTAAATGGTTAAAAAAGGACTATGTAGGTAGGCATGAATTAAGGAGCCTCATTAGGCATGCGTGTGTTCTATCAGATAACAGAGTTTTTAGGTGAAGTTGACGAAGAGAACAGAGGCGGCTTGGGGTCTTGAGAGGATACAAGGTTTCATCTGACAAGAGACAAAGAAACAAGGTCATATTTCTACCTTATTCATTCGGGTTGGACTTTTTGCATTAGGTGTTTTAAGCAATATGGTTATTGGCGTCACCTTTAGCTTTACGATGGGTTTTAGGGGAGCTGTGCCCTGAACCTAGATTACGACAATTATGATGGACCCTTACCCCTTCAAATTAGTGGATTTCGGCTATTTTCGCCAACACGTTGCCGACAGGTTGGCTGAAAAGAGGCCTACACTTTCGGCAGCCAACGAAGGGCCCAATTAGTCAATCCCCATAAGCCAAACATTGGGCAAGTAGATATGGCCCAATTCAGCTTGGAATGAGCTTCAGTAACTTAAAGTGGCACCGTTCATAGGTGCCACGTTTCAACAAGATCATATTTAGTTCAATTTCCCGCCCTGCTAGAGGCGCCCGGTCCAACTGGTAAGTGCTGTTGTTTGTGAAGTTGAAAACTGTCGAAGGAGAAACAACGCTCAAGCTGCCGAAGTGGTCAGGCCACAAAAGCTCACAGAAAAGGGACCGGCAAGTGCTGAAGCACGTAGCGAGTTAATAACTTGGCTGTCCTGGTTGCAACAAGCTCAACTACTGAGTTCCAAACGTGCAGCGAAGAGAACTCGTCGGAAGCTTCATGAAATTGGGTTTCCAAGTGCCAAGCGCCTACACAAGCCTATAAGATCATCGATGTCGCCAATGCCAATGAATGTTGGCCTGGGGAGTGGGGTAAAACTCCCGCCATTGGACTCTGGGGGCAGTGGAAAAGCGTTCTCTGGAGGTGATGAACCGGCTTCACCATCTTCGTCAGTCCGATGGGACAAATCTGGGTTATTGGCAGATGCCAAGCAGGATACATCGTAGGCCGGCCCGAGTTCCAATATTGCATTGTAGACCAACTGACAAAGTTTAGGTAGAGGAGCAAAAATAAACTATGGCACCTGGGGCTGGTTTTTACATGGTCTGGGCTAAGCCACCTTCAAGTTTCCAGTGAACTACAGGCAATACATGACACTTTCTAGACGATTCTGGGCTTCCAACCTAGGTGGCAACAAATTTGGAAAAGGCCCTTTCCTGTTTCAGCATGACAAGCACCCGTCTGCACAAAGCAAGTGTTCATAAGAATTGGTTTGTAACTAGAGAGGATACATCGTTGTTGGGAAGAACTTTGCCTCGAGATCCTGCCATCAGGCCCTAGAGATCACATCAACCCCATCGAACAAGTCCTTTAGGATGAATTGGAACGCGACTGCAGAGCCAAGGCCTAGATCAACCCACATCCACAAGATAGTACCGACCTGGATACTAACTTCGTTCGCTTTCGTCATCGCATTAAAGCTATAAGTCCCTGCTCAGCATGTTCACACCTCTTATGTGCGATCTCAAGCTCCTTACCGAAGATTGAAGGCTGAGTATCTATCAGCCAGATAAGGGTTAGAAACTCGAATCTCCATATTATGAGCCGACTATAGTTTCTTATGGAATGAGATGTTTCACACAAACAGGTGTTCCACATCACTTTAAGTAATGTAGTGTATCTGTTTGCATCAGATTAAGGGGTAGCTATGGATAGTAGGAGTATGATAGGAGATATGACACTTTGAACCTGACAGATTAGATTTATTACCATGATTTTTTACGCACAAAAATCCCAACTAGGACCCTTAGTTAACTTTCGCACGGTTTCGCATCATCAATGTAGATTGGAAACTTTTCCGGAAATGCTTGCATTCTATTTCAGGCCACCCGTATAGATAGATCATGGTACTGTGATGTGGATTGGTCTCTTGGATTGATACATTCTGGACATGGTTATGAATTCCCCTAATTAGGGTTTTTATTGGGGGCGGTCACAATGGGGAAGCGTAGAAAAACTTTACGGACAACACGCTGTTGTTAGGGCTTTCGTGGCCACGGTAGTTAAAATGACCTAAAGCTGGTGCATGATTTTGTTTCAGTAGGTAAGTTGGGGTTTGGGCTTGGTTGTGTGATCATATATTATTTAGAGGACTATTAGTGACGGAATTTTCTCATTCTTTCTCGGGCTATATTAGATTGACCATGGGTTGTCTGTTTGGTCGGAGATGGAGCGCAGTGGCTGGTTGGGATGATGACTAATTTATATCTCAGATTCGGTGTCGCATTTTATATATGTGATAAGTACGGGGGGAGGACTAATTTTTTGGGTGTGCAACTATGTGGTGGTGGGGGTGTGGAGAGGTATTTTGTCAAGGGGTAATCTTTTGTGGTGTTTGTGAGAGAGAGAATGGCGCTGAAGGCTTCTGTTTTAGGTCATGCTTTAACGACGTGTCAAGGTTTGGTATATGTCAGACAGACTTGTGATTCTCAACACACAACACTCTCCTTGAGCATACGTCCAGGTAACTGTCGTAATGCACTTCCTCAGTGATACAACTCTCTCACTCATCCACACACTTATCATAGCAAAATGAATACAGCAATAACAGTACACACCTTCTCCATTACACTTACAGATAGTGGAACACTCCATCTGGCTCCTATAACTACTGTATAAAAAAATAACAATTTAGAATAGACTTACATAGACAGTATATGTGTATATGAGAAATTGATCCAGTAATTTAGGTTTAATAACAAACTTATACATGTTCAAATTTGTTAGTTATAATAGTAGCCAATCAAATATATACCAAGCCACTCCTCAGTAAAGGAGGCATATGAAGCCACTCCTTGGGAAGTTGTGCCATAAGGCATCCTAAAGGACTCTCAGTACCAATGAGAAACAAGGTTCTCTGGTCTGATGAAACGCAGATGAACTCTTTGGCCTGACGGCAAGCCATGTCACGTCTGGAGGAAAACCTGGCACCATCCCTACGGTGAAGCATGGTGGTGGCCGCATACTTTGGCGTGTGGGGAATGTTTTTTCAGCAGGAGTGAGCTGGGAGACTTGTCCAGGATCAAGGGAAAGATTGAAACGAGGAAAGTACAGAGCAGAGAGCAGGAACGACAAACACCCTAGTGTACACAGTCAGACAATGCAGGAGTGGCTTTGGGAGCAAGTCTCTGATGGTAACTTGAATGGCCTCAGCATCGAGTGGCGGAATGAACCCGCTCAGAACTAGATGCTCTGGAAGAGACTGAAATCGCTGTGGCAGCGACGCCCCGCCGTCATCCGCACATGACAGAGCTTGAGGGGATCTGCAGAGACAGAATGGGAGAAACTTCCAATTACAGGTGTGCAAGCTTGTTTAAGGCACATACCCCAGACTGAAGAACTCCAATGGCTGGTGTTCGCACGACTGTAATCGCTGCAAGAGGTGGCTAAAACAAAGCACCGGAGTAAAGGGTTTGCAAGAATACTACTTATGTGATGAATGGTCACAACATATTTTTCGTTGTTTTTTTTGCTAAAATGTCCTTCTAAAAACCTGTTTTGCTTTTGTCATTATGGGGTATTGTGTTTGTGATTTTTTTTTTATTCCATTTTAGATAGAGTCCGTGATGTACAATGTGGGGAAAAATGTCAAGGGGTTCTCAAAAATATACTTCCGGGCGAATGCACTGTAACGACTGTATGGTAAAAGGATGGTTTTATGTCAAATACAATATAAAAAATCGCGCAATTTTCCACTTTTTTAAAAAGCAAACTCTTGTTTAATTTAACAAACTGGGAAATAAAGAGAGCAGAAGTGTAATTTTCAAGATACAACACAAGAACCATCAACAATAACAGAGGACAGGCATATGAAGAAACCCAAAAGCTAAAAAAAATATTATTCAACTGTCTGTTTGGGTTCTGTATACGGCAGTCCGGTAGCTGCTTCCCCTCCTATGACGTGCTTTCTACGTCCTTAAGACCTGTTGTTCCTCGGTACGAGGAGAGGGAAGAAGGATCGGAGGACCAATGGTACAGCGTGGTAAGTTTCCATGATTTATAACCCGGATAAACTAGCAAAAATTACAAAACAAACAAACGAACCAACCGTCACAGTCCCGTGTGGCACAAACACTGACACAGGAAACAACCACCCACAAATCCCCAACACAAAACAAGCCACCTATATATGATTCTCAATCAGGGACAACGATTGACARCTGCCTCTGATTGAGAACCATATTAGGCTGAACACAGAAACAGACAAACTAGACACACAACATAGAATGCCCACCCAGCTCACGTCCTGACCAACACTAAAACAAGCAAAACACATAAGAACTATGGTCAGGACGTGACAGGTTCGATATTTTGAACATTGAGATATTAAATAAATGATAAGCATAGAATCAAAGGAGAAAGTTAAGGGTTCTCTGTAGAGAGCCAGAATGCTTTGGAATGTGTTTGATGGARGAGAGGAGAGCGACGTGTTGATATAGGGAAGACAGATGGATATCTRTGGATTAGGTGAAKGAGGGGTTGAGRTCAGGAAATGAGGGGTGAGGTCAGTTCCCCTTAAGGGAGTAATAAAGGTTTGKCATTCWGTYACCCTTTTAACTCTTTTCCTGTTAAACAATAAGAAGGATTTGGAGAGTAGGAGGAGTGTCTTAAGTGGGATATATATCTGAGTGGGACAATGTTGAGTTGTCTGATTACATCTGTACAGAACCTTTGGGAAGAATTAAAACTTGGTTAAAGCTTCTCTAGTGTCCGTGAGTTATTTACTCTGAAAAATAAGAACCTAACATTACAAAACCATAACATTAAGTTTTTGTGAAATTCCATTCATTGATATTAAACTCAGTAAACACTATCATATATCAATGGCAAAATGGCAAAATGGCAAAATCATTCAAACTGTTGTTCAGTTTACAGTTCATACTGTTATGATCACACAGATGATTCAGTCTGTTCGATGACATCATCAGATCGTATCTGGTCTTGAGGAGATTTATCTGTTGAACACAAACCTACAGGGAGAAAACAGACAGAGAGTAGCATTAGAGGTTAACTGATCAAACTGCTCTTTAAACTGTAATCCATCAGAAGTAATGAAAACGTTATTTTGCCTTTTTGTGAGGAAAAGCTTCCATAAAAACATATACCAGAAATAGCTGCCCCTGGACACTTTGTCTATTTACATTTGAAATGAACCATTTCATTCCACATTAGTTTAACAGTGATATAAAAGCATGCCATAAAGAAGGAGAATGTAAAGCTGCATAAGCTGGTTGTAGATACACTGAAATAAAGTTCTCACCTCGAGCCCTGCAGCATTTCACTGATCAGGCATGATGGACACCGTAGAAAGGGAGACACCACCTAGGACCACGCAGCAGCCTGGCAGAGAGTTGGAGACAACAGAACCTGGAGGGACTAGCAAAACACATGTTACCATCAAGACAGTTGACACACACACACACACAGCTCTTTCACCTCTCACAGAAAAACAGAGAGAACTGACTAATTACATTGAAAGACTGAGAACAGGAATTAGCTAGAAGACCAAAACTATACAATTTTATTGAATCTAAAAATATATTTGGTAAAAAACTACACAATGTATAAGATGTGTGATGTTTCTCAGGGTCAGCAACAAACCGAAATAGAAGCTGCAGCGACCAACAACTCATTCCTCTGTAACACAGTGTAACCAAACAAAGTCTCATCTGATGCCATATGTATTGTGCATGGTTGACATACTTCATACTCTATAGATGTAAACATTTCTCGTCAATAAAGGAAATGTGTTCCTTCTGAACTACTGCATCTTGCTATGCCGTTCTGTACCATCACTCATTCATATATCTTTATGTACATATTCTTTATCCTTTACACTTGTGTGTATAAGGTAGTAGTTGTGGAATTGTTAGGTTAGCATTACTTGTTGGTTATTACTTGCATTGTCGGAAACTAGAAGCACAAGCATTTCGCTACATCGCATTAACATCTTCTAACCATGTGTATGTGACAAATACAATTTGATTTTGATTGATTTAAGTGACTGAAGTTCAAGGAGAGGGGTACAAAAATTATCAGATTAATATGCCATTGAGAAAAATCAGAAACAAAAACGAGACATGACCTTTTTCAAGTGCAGTCTCGCAAAAAGACGCATTCTTGATTCTAACTACCCGCTATTCAAAGCGCCTGAACAAATTAAGGGAATCGTTCACAAACATTGGCACATTCTAAAATCCGATGATAGTTTCCGTAATGTGTTTCCGGACCTTCCCTTGGTCGTATTTTCGCGGGGCAGAAATCTCAGAGACTAATTGGTACACTCTGACTTACCACCCCAAGATATTCCTGAACAACGTCTATTTGCGGCCCTACTGGATGGAAATTACAAGTGTAATGGCTGTGCTCAATGCAATGGCACTGATAAATGCAGATCCTTCAAACACCCACCAAACAGGGAAATCGATCCCAATCAAAGGTGTTATTACTGCTCCACTAAGGCACTTGTCCTATAACTTGTTTTGTTGGAAAAAATTATGTGGGTAAACAAAGCGCGAATTAAAAGTACATATTCTCAGAGCATCGTAGCACCATTAGGTGCAAAAACTGACTTACCCAGTTGGCGGCCACTTTTTTGAGGCAGGCCACTCGATTTTGTCTCTGCGTTATATTGGCATCGAACATGTCACCCTCCTCAGGAGAGGGGGTGACCTTGATATATTATTGTTAAAACGAGAGGCTGCCTGGATTAACTTAAAGACCCTTGCTCCCTTCGGTCTCAACGTAGACTTTGATCTGAAGCCATTCTTGTGATTATTGTGACTTTGCCATTGTAATTGTTTGTAAGCTGTTGTTAGTCTAAAATTAATCTATGATCGTATGCTATCCATTTGTTTTTGTTGCTGCTCTTTGTATGCCATTTTAATATTTGAGAATTAACCAATGATATTAGGCCACTCTTGGCATGATTAACAGACACCTGTGTGTCTTTTGACACTATATAAACGGAGTCATACCGCAGTGTTTGTGATTATACCTGATGAAGACAGCTTGGCTGTCGAAACGTTGGTAATTAAATTTTGCATCTGAGCTCCTAGAGTGTGCGGCTCCTCCTTTATTTTTAAGTGACTGAAGAACCACAGCGTTTCATCTGGACCGGACCCCTACAGTTCTTGTCAGAATTGAAAGCTACAGATCCTTAAAGAGAAACAGAAAAAATGCACAACGTGATGTCTGTTCTTCTTGACTCACCTTCCTCTTTCTGTAAAGAGAAGACACAGCAAACACTGTGGTCTTATTGTTGGTGGAAGGAGAGAACTAACAAACACTAAGTAATGATCTGAGGAAGGAGCATTGATGAATTATTTATTTGTGCAAAAGGCAACATTGCATTTGACCATACCCGGTCATGTTTACATTTTCAGTGGATCTTTAACGTCACTACGAGAAGTGTGGAGAGGTGTCAAAGGGTTGACTTCATGGTTTAGGAGCTATTTAGAAGTTAGCTGTGTGTGAAGATTCTTGCGTTACAAGCAGATCTGTCAACTGTTCAGGAATAACACAGGAAATGAGTTATCAGACTGCAGCGGGGCTCCTCAGAGGAGGAAGGGAAGGACAATCCTCCTCAGTTAATTTAATACAAATACATATTTTTAAAACAATTTAAAAAGTGATTCATTTTAGATAACAACTATATTAATATATTCATGTCACAATTTTTTTTTTAACACATTGTTTGCAATGAAGTGTTTTACAGCAGCCTCAACAGCACTCTGTAGGTAGCACCATGATGTAGCACTAAGGACAGCAAGCTTCCGTCGTCTTCGGGTACATTGACTTCAATACAAACCTTAGGAGGCTCATGGTTCCAACCCATTCCATAAGACTTACAAGTAATTACGCAACTTCTGGAGGATGTCTCCACCTATCAGAGTCCTTGCAACATGAACTGACAGTTTGTCCACCCAATCAAAGGATCAGACAATTAATCTAGTACTTAAAGCGTAAGCTACAGCTAGCTAGACTGCAGTGCATAACAAAGAGAGAGAAGACAATAGTTGAACAGTTTTGAACTAATTCATTTCTTCCAAAATTAAGGAGAAGCAAGAGCGAGAGAGAGACATTTAGTTGTTTTTTTTTAATCCACGTTAGTTTCACTGACTTAGGGAGCAAATGCAGCTAGGTAGTTTTGCCTTTCAAACACCCTGCTCAAACATAGGGATGATGATTGTTAGCTAGCTGCTTATGATACCAAACAACACCTGGAACTCTTCCAAGTCAAGATACGCTTTTGGTTTTACAAATGTTTTGCCACGGGCCTGCTGTGAATCAATAAACTGCTTACTGACTGTACTCGTAACGTTACTGCATGATTGAAGCAGGTTTACTGCGCTTTAGTTCTTATTAGCTATGTTGACTATGACGTTAGCTAATATGGTTACAACGATGTAGGATGTGTGTAGCGGTTATGACATGGTTTGGCTTGTAAAGTTTTTTTGCCTCGTCACATACAAGCTGATGTATTGTGCATTGAAGTCCACAAGCGAAGAGAAAAGGTTGAGGAGGAGAGAGGCATAGATGCAAGAAGGAATACAATGTGGCTGCTTTGAAAGTGACCCATGTTTGACATGATCAGGGGTGTATTCATTCCGCGATTCTGTTGAAAACGTTCTTAACGGGAGCATACGGGGATAAACATACCTGAATTCGTCCGATAGAAACTCTTGATTGCAACTGTTGAATAATGATCACACCCTAGATCAACAAGATATCAGGCAAGGAGTGTGTCTCAAATTTGTCATAGACTTGCAACCTCATGATGTTAAATGTTTTGTTTATGTAGTAGCCTAAACCTATCGTTGTTATATTGACCTGGGTGAATGGAATATGAATGACAGTCATCCAATATTGCTGTAATAGAAATAAGGCCATGCTCATAAGGAAAGAAATCGTCCTCCCTCATCTTAAACGGCTCAGACCGCCACTGTCAGTGATTAGATTAAATGTAAAGGAGAAATGAATATGACAAGTTAACTACAGTATACTGTATGCAAAAAATACATTGACATCCATCTCTTGATAAACACAGAGAGCCCACACTGTCACGACTTCGTCGAAGTCGGCCCTGCTCCTTGTTCGGGTGGTGTTCGTCGCGGTCGACGTCACCGGCTTCCTAGTCACCACCGATCCATGTTTCTTTTTATTTTGTTTTTCTGTATTCACAACCTGTATTCAATTCCCATATCTGTTCCTTATATTAATAGCTTTTGTCGTCCCTTTCCACGACTGTTTGATGTGTTTGGGACCACTAGTTGCTTAGTTGATGTGGATACAAATCGTTCTCTTCAAAAGATTGTCCACACTCATGCCATACTCTTGAATGTACTCCAACTAGCCACATTTGTTGTAAGTGTGCCACTCTTGCAGCACAGCAGCCTCTGACTTCTTGCAAGACTGCCCTGGAGAGTCCGGTTCCGGTTAAAGGTGTTTATCCTCTCACTCGAGAACGCAGCTTTAGGTCCCAACACACTGAAGGCCCCCAGAATCTCCAGGTGTTGGACCCTCCGGTCTAGGCTGTCCTGGAGGCCAACAAGATATGTATCCATGACCTAATTACAGCACAAAACAGAAAATAAGTGATGAATAGCTGTTTGTTTTTAATTTATCCAACACACATGATGTAACATTGGTTTCATCACAGCATTTKAAAACRAATGTKTTTACCTCCTCTCTGAACCCAGCCCAGAACTGGCCTTACTCCTCTCTCCTCTCCTCTCCTTTTATCTACATACCTTTCTTCTCCTTCTTCTTTCTGCTCTCCTCTCTCCTTTTCTCCTTCCATCTCCCTTCCTGGCTCTCTCCTTCTCTCTGTTCCATTCTGCTCTCCTCTCTGTTTTTCTACTTCCATCTTCCCTCCTGGCTCTCTCCCCTCCTCTAGTCCATTCTGTCCCTCATACATCTCTACCTCACTCCCGGGATTCTGCCTATTCTCTGTCTAGTAAAGTAAGCCATACACTTGTTATACAATCGGTAACTTAAGCTTTTAAAGAGTTAGCTAACTAAAGCAAGTTTCAATTAATGCAGGTTGATTTGACGTTAGCTAGTTAAGCTAATGTTACCTGACACTCTTGTAGACTGCTCCCCCCTTCTCTTTCRCTGCTGTTGCTGGAAATATTTCATTAAACTCATCTGAGAAAAATCTAATCAAATTGAAGACAGATAAATGTAGCTATCTGTCTTGCACTTGATACAGTTCCAAATGAACCMGCTAGCTAACTTGTAGACTAGTAATGTTAGCTTACCATGTTTCTATCATCAACATACTTGACTACATTGGATAGCTAATTGCCATTACAATTGTTTCAGCAATATTACAGATCTAAATTATGTTAGTATTGGTTTTAGGTTATATCTAGCTTTTGTAGTTAACTAGTTGACTAGCGAACCTTAGTCAAACAAGCAAGCTAACATACCTTTCCTGCAGTTTCTCACGCAGGAGCACTCTGAGGTGATTTAAGTGAATTGTGTTTTGTGCTGCAAAGCGTCTGTATCGAGCACTGGTCACTGGCACGCTATGTTTCTTGAGTTGCAGGCTGCCTGCCACAGCTCACAGAGCTAAATAACCTTCAGAACTGTGTTGAACCCAGACAGATGATCTATTTACCAAGAAAAGAGAATGTGCTTTACATAACTTTATTAAAACTATTTTTGGTAGAAAGAGGATGTTTCTTTTGGTGTGGCGGCAATAATTCTGCCGTGGTGCARCGCCAATGCTGTGCTTCTGAGAAAGGATGGTTCCTCTCTTCCACATCCACTCCCCGCTGATGGTCTTGTAGTAAAGGCGTGTAGTAAAGGACATGCGATAGAGATAAGCTTGAGGAACAACGATAGTAATTTCTGTCATTGTTCTGTCAATGGGTCTCCTTATGTCTTCTGAACGGTCACACACTGTTGGTCCCACTGGCATTGTGAGCCGGAAGACATTCAAAAGACGCCCTACTGAGCCAAGTGACGGACAGTTACGGGACCATGTATGACTTCAGCGCCTGCTCCGGGATCTTCTCACTGTTCTTTCCTGGGTTATGTTAACTATCTTCCGAAGGCCCAGCTGTGGGCAGGCATGGTAAGTACGACAATGTGAAGTGAATGGCTTGGTAGATTTGAAGGAAGTAAAACAAAATTACGTTATCCACTTTGTTTTGTCGTGCTACTAATCAGCTCACTGCAGCCTGCTGTTTCTTTGCCCAATTACTAAGCACACAGTGCTGCGGTTTATAGCTACCAGGCCTGGCCACAACATGAGGGATTCAACAACCCGGATCGCCTCTTATATGTTACGGCACCATCCTGCTCTTCTGTATCTGGTGCTTTCTGGATGAGTTGGGTGGAACCAACTCACCTTGGAGACTATGGTAGACATTCTCGGGCTTTCCATTTTTCCACCTTGTGTTGCCTCCCACGAGACGCCCCGCCATGAAAGCACACGCACGGGATCGAGGGACTTCGTGTCCTCGGTGTTAACAGTAACCATGTATCTAAAGTTTAAGCTATTATCTGGGTAACACCATGGGGGGAAGGTCGAAAACGACACAGGGGGCCTCTATACAGCGCGCCCGCGCCCAGAGTTCCGTCAAGCAACATCCCCGTGCCAGCAGGGACCAGGCGCCGTCCATCTGTGCAGTAGTCCAAAGGCACGGCTCACACACAGAACCGCAGCGGCGGGCCAGGCACAATCCCCAGGCCACAGTCTCCGGGTAGGGCAGAAGCCGGTCTATATCAATCCCCCAGGTACCGTGATGAACAGGACAGCGTAGCACGAACCCGTGTCAGGGAATAAGATTGGGCATCTCTGGTGGTCAGGCGGCAGGCAATGAATGGTCCACACCTCGGGAAAACTGGAACAACTAGTTTGCAACTAAATCTGGGAGGGAAAACACGACAGGTGGCAGAAGGGCCCAACCACTGGGTAAGTGTCACACATCTACGAAGACACAAAACAAACTGGCTCACAGACAAAAGATTAACACCAGGTATACTACTTAGCAACTGTCGGTGATTTGGAATCGGAGGACATAAGAGAGCGGGATAGAGCCCACAACATTAAGATTGAAGAGGGGGCTGGGCATCGGAAGGGACAATCAAACACAAGAACAAGAAAACTGGCTAAAAAGACAAACGACAAAAATCCAGTAGGAACTCTCCCGTAGTGCCAAGCTTCCACGTCCTGTCACCTCTAACAGGGCTTTTTTATATAAGAAAACCACAGCAAAACACCTATACCCTCTGTGTGCCAGGTCGGTACTGGGTTATTTACAGTTCTTGCGATGTTTCTTTCGCCATCATGGATTAAACAACTGGGTTGTACATGCTCGAGACATGTATGTGACTTGATTCTCAGGGGCCTAATTGGATTAAACAAAAGGTTTGGTAGGTTCTTTTGGTTACGGACGCAATTGAATCTTTAATAATGTGTTATTACCTCATATTGTTGTGAGTGTTGCTGTAACATGAATTACATTATCATCTTGAAGTTAAATTTCTTCAGTCAAACACGAATAGTTATCACAGCTAAATAGATCCTTTAAAGATCCTCCACTATTTACACCAGCCTGGCTTTACACAACACCTATCTGGATAGAATAGAAGTATTTGGGTTTCCAACTTGTGATTATTTTGACGTGGGATGGTACTTCGTGTTATATCATTATACATGTATTTATGTATCTCTAGGAGCTTGATATGGCCCATCCGCGCACTCACTTCACCTTCCTCCAGTGTTCAGCTGTAGCATACTTACCCGGGAGAAGCTATCAGCCAACTCGCTCTCTTTGTTAGGCTAGTATCTAGCCTTCCCTTCACAGGTTCGGTAGTGCGAATTAGACCTTATCCTCCCGCCTTTCCTCGGGCGACTGCTTATCTGGGCAGAGGAAGGTAACAAGCGATCGAGGGAAAGCGGTAGGTCCACGTTTACCGCGTGTCTATTATACTGTTTTGGCCAGCTGACCACGTGCCTAGCTACCACAAAGGTCAACACACCGACTCACCAAAAATGTCGCCCGATCACTTGGTAGTTGGCCAATTGCGCGCCCGTGCCCGTTTTCACGGACACAAGCTAGTTGTCGTAGCCGAATCGAACTAGGCTCCAGTTGGTTCTAGATGCTTGTGTCAATTAACAGGTACACCCAGAACTTGTTTGTGTATCTGTTGCACGGCCACCGCAGATCTCTATTTCACCGTCAGTTCGCGGCCTTGTTCGTAGTGGTGTCGCTAGGTAGCATACAATGCTATCCCCATACCGCAACCTTTGCCCTCTCCGTCCCCGTTCCAGCTTTCGGAGGGTCAGGTTTACAGAGTATTCTATTGTACGGCAGACGAACTTCCTGTATACGTTTCCCGGCCCGGGTATAGCCACTCTGCATAACTCGAAATGCAGTTGGCTTCCTATGCCTAGATTCATGTTCATGGCGAATAGTACAGTTGTTACGAAAGACTCG
>NW_019948787.1:0-13750 GCF_002910315.2 Salvelinus sp. IW2-2015
TGAAAGACAGCATGGCCATTGCCTGGATGTTCTGGTCCTTTGAAAATCAGGGGAGGAGGAGGAGGAGGAAGAAGAAGACCAGAGGAATTAGTGTGGAGTCATTCTCTCATCATTGGTTGTTAAGGGCCAATGCAGTCGTATTTCATCTCAACAACCAATCATTCTGGTAATCAATTAAGTAAATTACCGTGATGTTTTCAATAAAAATATAAAAAAATTTTACAATATAGCTTCGGTAGCAAAAAGCTATTTCTAAGAATTTTTTTGGAGGACTGTCTGGGAGTGGTCTGATGAGGGGCCTAATGTGAGAATGTTTCACCTGACAACCAACTGTTATTGGCAGAGAGAAGGCTTGGTTTTTTGGGTCCAATAACTTCTACCTCCTGGTGATGTCAACACTAAAACCCTACTCATGCAAAACGCGCTTGTCTTTAAACAGCTCTGACATAAAAAGGGCGTTATCATCATTTCAACACCATTTCACAGTATTATTCCAACCTATAAAAACACGGGGGCGGAAAAAAATCAAGATTTTGACTGCACTGACCTTTAAAAGAGAGAGGGATCGGCAACATTCTGGAACATTCCGGCGTATTTAGAACACTGAGAAAGGTCAGAAGGAAACTCATCGGGAACCTCCCTCGTTGGCTACAAATTAGATGCTAAGTGGGAGAATATGGTCGCAGTGGTGTGTGTGTGTGTGTTGTGTGTTGTGTGATGTGTGTATATACATGTGCACGAGTGTCTGTCCTTGTCCTAGTGAACAAGCTGACTAGAAGGGAGGGGGGGGTGGGGGAATGATATTGTTTTTAAATAGTCCAAATCTTCTTCCTCTCCAAGCTTCAAACTGAGATCTGGTGAACAGACAAAGAAGACACAGCCGAGACAAGATCCTAAGTTGGCAGACATTTTTGGGACCGTGGGACATCTGTTTCTGACAGTGGCATATCTCTGTTGTCTGTTCTGACAGTGGGACACTCTTGTTTCTTCTGACAGTGGACATCTTGTGTCTCTGACAGTGGACATCTTCTTGTTTCTCTGACAGTGGGACATCTTCTTGTTTCTCTGACAGTGGACATCTTGCTTTCTCTGACAGTGGACTCCTCTTCTCTGACAGTGGGCATCATCTTGTTTTCTGACAGTGGGACTCTTTGTTCTCTGACAGTGGGCATCTTCTTGTTTCTGACAGTGGGACATCTTGTTTCTCTGACAGTGGACATCCTCTCTCTGACAAGTGGGCAACTCATCTTGTTTCTCTGACAGTGGGACATCTTTTGTTTCTCTGACAGTGGGACATCAATCTTGTTTCTCTGACAGTGGGACATCTCTTCTGTTTCTCTGACAGTGGACTTTGTTCTCTGACAGTGGGACATCCTCGTTCCTCTGACAGTGGGACCTCTCTGTTTCTCTAAACAGTGGGACAATCTTGTTTCTCTGACAGTGGGACATCTTTGTTTCTCTGACAGTGGGACCCTCGTGTTCCTAACCAATGATATCTACTTATACTTATATTTCAGGATATTGTGTATCCCTGGAAATAATTCCAATTCCACATTACCGTTTTGAAAATATATTTTGTCTAAAAAAGTGGTCTCTTGGCACAGCTTACCAGGTATGGGGTAAATTGAGGTTTCAGACAGACACCTACAGATTTCAGTACTGAAGGAAATATTACCACTCCTTTTTAAAACCAAGTCTATCTTTATTTCCCAAACACAATTCAACACAATTCCTTAATCGTCTTTTAATAATTTTAATCATATTTAAACATAACGCTTAACAAACACTTTTAACATAGGCAACGTCCTGTTATTACCTCACTCCCTTGCACCATTGCCTTAAAATACACCTGGGAAGAAAACACTTCATTTTACTCAACTGGTCATTGTCTCAACACGCCCGAGGGTAAACATTTAGAATATATTAGCCCACACAACTACAATGATGCATGCTGGGTTTAGTACCTCATTTTGAAGCTCAGAAACACCCAACTGACGTTTAGAACAATCTAACGACGATCTACTTTGGTTAAGACACAAGCATCATGAAACRTCTAACACAGTAAATTCATTTYACTTGGTGAAATATATATATATTTTTMGGACTTAACTTGCTTACCAATGTTTCCATCTGGTTTCTTCCTTCACAGACTCCACGAAATGATAACCTCTTCCTAAATYTTTGTTAAAATTATAAAATGTTGTGTATGGGTGGCTCAACTTACCACTTGGGCACAACTTACCACTCTCTTCAATCACAAAAGAAAGAAAGAAAGAGAGAGAAGGAATGAGAGAGAAATCTAATTTTGTTTAACCTCTTCAGTAAAATAATTTAAATATCTAAAAGGTAGTGGTCAAAAGTATTGACACCCGTGTTTTCAATACCTCACCTTGTGAGGTAACAGCACTGAGCCTTCTTCTAAAAWGTTTTATGAGATTGGAGAACACATTGGGAGGGATCTTAGACCATTCCTCCATACAGAATCTCTCCAGATCCTTGATATCCTTCGTCTACGCTCATGTACTGCCCTCTTGAATTCAACACCACAGGTTTTTAATGGGTTTCAAGTCTGGAGACTGTGCTGGCCATTGCTAAATGTTGATTTTGTGGCCAATTAACCCGTTTCTTGGTGGATTTTGATGTGTATGCTCACAAGAATAATATAGATACTAGGAATATCCATTGCAGCCTAGTGTCATTCTCCTGGCAGAGGCAAACCGGTACTGGGCTAAATCATGGGTAAACATTGATGCTGTTGACCAGTGGAAGCAAAAAATAGCCCCATTAATAAGATCACAGAAACAGCTTCATTTTACCAGAAAGATACCTAGTCAGTTGTACAACTGAACTGTATTCAACGAAAACATGTGTCTTCTGCATTTAACCCAAACCCCTCCGCAAATCAGAGAGGTGCGGAGAGAGCCCGGGGGGGGAAGTGATTCCTGTCCCATAATCGACATCCCGGTCTTCGGCACACCGGAGAACCAGGGGTCGTTGGTATTATACTATAAATGCCTTTGCTCTTAGCGGCCCGGGGAGTACGGGGTTAACTGCCTTGCTCAGGCACCGACGGGAAAAAGTGGCGTTAACTGCCTTGCTCACGGGCCCGGGGAACAGTGGGATTAACTGCCTTTGCTCAGGGCCCGGGGAAAGTGGGTTAACTGCTTGCTCAGGGCCCGGGGAAAGTGGGTTAACTGCCTTGCTCAGGGCCGGGGGAAAAGTGGGTTTAACTGCCTTGCTCAGGGCCCGAGCGAGAATTAAGTTGTGTTACTTGCCTACTTGACTCAGTGCGGGGAGTAAAAGTGGTCAACTGCCTTTGCTCAGGGCTGGGAACAGTGGGTTAACTGCCTTGATCAGGGCCCGGGGAAAAGTGGGTTAACTGCCTTCCTCAGAGGCAGAACGACAGATTCTGACCTTGTCAGCTCGAGGATTCGATCTTGCGACCTTTCGGTTACTGGTCCAACGCTCTAACCCCTCTAACCTACGACCTTCCCCATCTGCGGTGAAAGGTGACAGAGCGGCGTTTGTCAGACCATGAGATATCCCGAAAATCGATTTTCTCACAAAATTGTCTGTAGCGTCCGAACCACTCGATGGAAAGGTGAGAATCTCACGAACACGTACACGTTTTGCTCTAGGACGCCTACAAACCTCACAAGGATCGTCTGAAGGTATACCAGTACCAGTTGAAGTTTTTGGGGGAGGGAGAGGAAAGGGGTGAGGGGAGAGAAGGAGTGAGGTGGAGTAGGAATGAGGGGGAGTAGGAATGAGGGGGAGGAGGATTGAGGGGGAGGAGTGACCCTGTGTGTGTGATCTCCCCGTCTCTATGACCCTGTGTTATTGTTTCCAACGTGGCGTAACAAGATGTAGACTACATGACCAAATATCTCCTTCCAAAATCGTCATTATTATGGAGTTGGTCCCCCCCTTTGCTGCTATAACAGCCTCCACTCTTTCTGGGAAGGCTTTCCACTAGATGATGGCACATCGCTGCGGGACTTGATTCCATTCGGCCACAAGAGCAATAGTGGGCGATTAGGCCTGGCTCGCAGTCGGTGTTCCATTTCATCACGAAGGTTTTCYATGGGGTTGAGGTCAAGGCTCTGTGCAGGCCACTCAAGTTCTTCCACACCGAGCTCTACAAACCATTTCTGTATTATCATGCTGAAATAGGAAAGGGCCTTCCCCAAACTGTTGCCACAAATTTGGAAGCACAGAATCATCTAGAATGTCATTGTATGTTGTAGCGTTAAGATTTCCCTTCACTGGAACTAAGGGGCCCGAAACCATGAAAAACAGCCCCAGACCATTATTCCTCCTCCACCAAACTTTACAGTTGGCACTATGCATTGGGCAGGTAGCGTTCTCCTGGCATCCGCCAAACCCAGATTAGTCTGTCTGACTGCCAGATGGAGTTGCGTGATTCATCACTCCAGAGAACGCGTTTCCACTGCTCCAGAGTCCAATGGCTGCGAGCTTTACACCACTCCAGCCGATGCTTGACATTGTGCATGGTGATCTTAGGCTTATGTGCGGCTGCTCAGCCATGAAAATCAATTTCATGAAGCTCCCAACGAATAGTTACTGTGCTGCCGTTGCTTCCAGAGGCAGTTTGTAACTCGGTAGTGAGTGTTGCAACCGAGGACAGATGATTTTGACGCACTTCAGAACTTGACAGTCCCATTCTTTTGATTTTTTTATATTTCACCTTTATTTAACCAGGTAGGCCAGTTGAGAACAAGTTCTCATTTACAACTGCGACCTGGCCAAGATAAAGCAAAGCAGTGTGACACAAACAACAATGAGATAAACAAACATACAGTCAATAACACAATAGAAAAGTCTGTATACAGTGTGTTCAAATGTAGTACGATTAGGGAGGTAAGGCAATAAATAGGACATAGAGGCAATATACACTGCTCATAAAAATAAAGGGAACACTTAAACAACACAATGTAACTCCAAGTCAATCACACTTCTGTGAAATCAAACTGTCCTGTTCCAACTGTGTAATGTCAACTATGTACCTCTATTCAACTATGTCATGTGATAACTATGTCTACCCCTTCCATTATGTAATGTACCTCTACTTCCAACTATGTAATTACCTCTATCCACATAGTAATGCTTTTTTTTTTTCTTTTTACCCGATCTCCACTATGTAATTTACCTCATTTCCCGACTATTAATGTAACTATGCTACCTCTATCTCCAACTATTGTAATGTTACCTCTATGTCCATATTAATGTCTACCTCCGTATCTCCACTTTGTAATGTTACCTCCTATTCCACCTCTGTAATGTAACTATCTTACTTCTATCACCTGTGTAATGTAACTATGTTACCTCTATTCCCACTACTGTAAATGTTACCTCTATTCCACTATGTAATGTTACCTCTATCTCCACTATGTAATGTTACCCTATTCCACGATGTAATGTTACCTCTATTCCACTATTAATGTAACTGATGTTTACTTCTATTCCACTGTGCGAACTGTAACTATGTTACCTACGTATTCCACTATGTAATGTTAACCTCTAATCCACATTAATGTAACTATGCTGTACTCTATTCCACTGTTAATGTAACTATATTACCTCTATCCAACTATCTAATTGTTACCTCTATTCCACTATGCTAATGTAACTTTTACCTCTACTTCCACTATGCTAACTGCTAACTCTGCCTTCCACTATGTAATGTTACAAACTGTTATTACCGACCTATTTGTGTAAATATTAATCTCTTACACTTCTGTAAGTTACGCCTATTCCACTATGAAGAACTATGTTACCCACTATTCCATATGTCTAATGCTACAGTTATTGTCCGGTTGAAAATATAAGGTAGATAATTTAGGCTAAAAACAACCTGAGGACTTAATATAAACAATCGTTTGACAGGTTTCTAGAACTTACGATACAATTTGATTTTGTTGTTCTTTCCTGTTTTTCAACAGCGTTTGAGCCTGTGGATACTGAAAAAAGCGCGCAAACAAAAACTGAACAGGTTTTGACTAGAAAGAGACTTTATCGAACCAAAAAGGGAACCATTTATTGAGTAAAAATGAATGTCTGCTGAGTGCAACCATATAAGATCATCAAAGGTAAGGGATTCATTTTATCTCTAAAATTTTCTCGAACTTGTCGTAACTGTTTCTACTTGGCTGGTTACTGTTTGTAATCCGATTTTGTCTAGTGGGCATCATTCTCAAATAATCGTAAGGTATTGCTTTCGCCGTAAAAAAGCATTTCTTTAAATTACACCGGTGGTGGCCTCACAAGAAGTTAATCTTAAACTTACGCTAAAAATGTTTTGGTTGCTGAAACTTAGTAATAGATATTTCGTTATTTGAATTTTCGAGCGCCCAGCAAGTTTCACCTGAGCTGTTGAAGAGGTTGGGACGCTAACGTCTGACACCGTACCCAAGAAGAGTTTTTAACCGAAACTATAGGTTTGCGGCAAGCTCCGGTTAGCGACAATCTACTTTGGCATACACAAGTCACTTTTTCCAACAAAATCTGTTTACAGACAGGATGATTTCTCTTCCACTAAGCGTTCACGTATCCACATCCAGTGGCGTTCAGAAGTTTACATACAACACTAAGTTGACTTGCCTTAAACAGCCTGGAGACAATTCCACACAATTATGTCATGTAGCTAAAGCTCTGAATAGGCCATATTAAACTATTTAAGTCAATTGAGAGTGTACCATGTGGATGCTTGACACATCCGGGAACAATTCTAAAGAAATCAGCCAACCTCAAACAACATTGGTAGGACCTCACAACTGGTTCATCCTTGGAAGCAATGCCCAAACCCTCGAATTCCCACGCTCATCTGTTACGAACAATATAAGACCGCTGATTATAAACACACATGGCCACACAGCCGTCACTACCTCAGCGAAGAGGACACGTATGCTGTCTCTCTAGAGCATGAACGTCACTTTGGAGTGCGAAAAGTGCAAATCAACCCAGAACACACAGCACCAAGGAACCTGTGAAGATGCTGGAAGAACAGATTCAAAATACCTCTCAACCACAGTACAAACGCAGTCCTATTGGGTCATGATGCACACACAAAAATCAACTGTGCCATAATGAACCGAATCGTTAGTTGAGGAAAAAGGGGCTTGACAAGTCGAAACAACCATCCCAACCAGTGAAGCACCTGCGGCGGTGGCAGCAGTCATGTGGTGGCCGTTCTTTGCTGCCAGAGAGGCACTGGTAACACTTCACCAAAATAGACGCATCAACCAGAGGAGCACCGAAAATTCATTCCGGCATATTAGAAAGCAACATCTCCCAAGACATTCAGTCCAGGAAGCTAAAAGCCTGAGGTCGCAAACATGGGTCTTCAAACAGACAATGACCCCAAGAACATTGGCTGCGAAAACTGCTGTGTTTCTGACTAGTGCTGAACGAACATAATCGCATGCGAGTAATATGCTCTCGCATAAACCTTCTTTTCAAATCGGACACTGCTGTATGACATTAACAAACAAGTTAGCTTTTAAAATGGATAATACTTGTCACTGTTGCAGGGAATTTCTTTAATTAGGAGAACTTTCTGTGTATGCAAATTATGCCGCTTGCACTTTCCACCGCTTTGTCAAACCTCGATCCCCTTAACGGGGATTTCAGCCGTCAGAAGTTACTATACTGCTGGTTATTTCATTCTTCTTTTCGTTTGCTTTTCAAGCACATTGAATTGTTTTGTAATGAAAAAGCACTGTAGAAGTTGCAACTGCCATTAATATAACCATCTCCCTTTATCCATCCCTTCCATTCCTTCCACCCTTCCCATCCCTCCACCCCTCCACCCCTCCAATCCCTCCATCCCTCCCAACCCTCCACCCTCCACCCCTCCATCAGAGCAAGGAGAGCCAGAGAGCGATGAGAGAGAGGAGAAGAAGAGAGAGAGGAGAAGAGAGTGACGAGAGAGAGAGAGAGAGAGCGAGAAAGAGAGAGAGAGACGAGAGACGAGAGAGGAGACGAGAGAGACGAGAGAGAGGAGCAAAAAACAAAAATATACTGAAAAGAGGATCCAAGGGAATAACGTATCTGATGTGAGTGATTGTGTTTTGTTACTTGATGCAGGATCCTCTGCCTAAACTAGTAGAATTCCCCACTTGACCTCTCGTCCTCTCGTCTCCAACCCCCTCCATCCCTCCACTCTTCTCCCTCCCTCTCCATTTCTCCATCCCTCCCTCCTGAGCCTCCATCCCTCTCTCTGTTTTGGCTATCTGGTTTTGTTGACCCAGCATTCCGGTCCCTTGAGATTCCTGTCCCATTCCAGAGTTAGAGTTTCGGAACGTTGTAAAGACTCCGTCCCTAATAGCACCCTAGTCTACTTACATAGCATTACTTCCCTATGGGCCGTGGTGAAACAGTGGTCACTATATAGGAATACGCAACCAGGGTGCCCATTTGGCGATAAAAGCCCCAGTCTCGCTCTCTCTCTCTCTCTCTCTCCTCTCTACCATACCCCTCCGATGCATCACAGAGACAGCAAAACAAAGCCTCAAACCAGACCATTCTCGAGACCCACAGGGACACAGCCCTGATCTCTACCTATACATACACTCCTATTACTCTCTCTCTCCTCTTGTCAGGCTTTCCCGTCATCTCTATTCACATTCTCTCGATCTCTCTCTCTGTCTCTCTCTCTCTCCCTCTCTCTCCTCCTCTCTCCTCCTCTCTACTCTCTCTCTCTCTCTCTTCTCTCTCCTCTCTCTTCGCTCGCTCTTCTCCTCGTTCTCACTCTCTCACTCTCTCGCGCAAATCTCCTATGTGCAAACTTTAGAAGAATTACAGTCAGTACGGTGATCCTATAAAATAGTAAGCCAATTCATAATGTAACATAGAACATACCATGTAATCCATTTCTGTGGTCCTCTGGGCAGCCTCAATTCGGTAGAGCCTGGATGTAACGCCCAGCGGTGGTGGGGGATTCCCTGACCACACATATGTAAAAGCATGGCTGTAATAAAAATAGGTTATTTATTACATAACAAACTTATTAAGCATAAATTCAAAAACAAATCAAAATTATCACAAACCTGAGACACTTTCAGGTCCGAGATGATTCCCAATTCCCAGGTCTTGTCATTCCCAATCCAGAATTATTCGCCCAATCCCACATGTTTTTCCCCATCCCAAGTGTATTTCCCAATCCCAGATAGAATCCCACCCAGCATGATATTCCCAATCCCAGCGTGTATTCCCCAATCCCAGATGTGTTTCCCAATCCCAGATGTCATTCCCCCCAAGGCCCCAAGTATTCCCAAATCCCCAGTGTATTCCCAACTCCCCAATGTATTCCCCAATCCCAGACATGTGTTTCCAATCCCAGATCGTAATCCCAATCCCATACCTGTAATTCCAATCCCCAGAGTGTTCCCAATCCCAGATCGTATCCCAATCCCAGATCTTATTCCCATCCCAGATGTATTCCAATCCCAGATGATAGTCCCCAATCGCCAGTGTGAATTCTCCCCAAATCCCAGATGTGATTTCCCAATCCCAGGTGTAATTCCCAATCCCAGATGTTATTCCCAAATCCCAGGTCTATTCCCCAATCCCAAGCTATTGCACCAAATCGCCAGGTGTATTCCCAATCCCAGATGTATCCCAATCGCAGGGGACACTTGCTTCGGCATTCACACGCTCTCTCCGTCATTAATCTCTCTCTTTCTCTCTCTTTTTCTCTCCTCTGCTCCTTCAATTATTCTCTCTCTTTCCTCTCCCCCCCTTCAGGCCATCCTTTTTTGTTCTGAAGGACAATCAGACTGGGATTCATTCCAGGACCATCAGAGCAGATTGTATGAAAGGACAGGACACAACCACCACAACACCACACCACACACACACACACACACACACAACACACACACACACACACACCACCAGGATATAAAGCTCCGCCTCCAAAACATCTGCTGCAAACAACAACCACAACCAGAGTCGTTATTCGTGGCTGTTGTTGTGTTGCTGTGTGTTTGTGTGTGCTGTTGTGTGTGTGGCGAATGTGTGTGTGATGTGGGGTGTGTGTGTCTGTGCCGGATGTGGTGTGTGTGTGTGTGTGTGTGTGGTGCTGTGAGTTGTGTGTGTCTCGTCTGTCTCGGTGCTGTGATGTGTGTTCGTTTGTTTATACTCCAAACCACAACAAGAAGTGTGTAAGGATAAAGCAGAAATGGAAAACCAGGGGATAGTCACATTCCTTGCCAAAACCTCCCCAAGTACAGTATAGACTACGAGAAGGAGAGGGAAAGAGTGAGGAAGCAAGAGGTGGAGAGACGGAGAGGAGGAGGAGGGAGCATTGGAAGGAAGGAGAGGAGGGAGGAGTGTGAGGAGGATCGGCGCAGGATAAAAGAGAGAGAGGAGGAGAGAGAGAGGAAAGAAGGACATGAGCCACTCCAACGGATGACGGAGCTGAGCGAGGAGGATGAAGCGGAGGAAACGCAGAGCGGCCGAGGAGCGAGGCAACCAGCAGGAGCCAGCCCACACGCGCCGCAACGTGGTGACCGAGGACGCGCGCAGGCACCTCACAGCGGCATGCAGCGCAGCAGGACGCCGCGGAAGGGACTGAGGAAGGCAAGGATGGCCGAGCCAGGCGCATCGGCCCGAGGAGCAGAGGAGCCAGAGGAGCAGCGAGCAGCAGCTGCAGGAGGAGGAAGAGAGAGAGGAGAGGAGGAGAGCGAGGAGGAGGAGCGAAGAGGAGGAGAGGAGATAGGAGAGGAGGAGAGGAGGAGAGAGGGGACGAGGATGAGAGGAGGATTGCGGAGGAGTAGGAGCGACGAGGAGCGAGAGGGAGCACGAGGAGCAGAAGTGTGCGGAGGAGGAGGCGGGGATAAGGATGAGGCAGGAGGGGAGAAGAGGACGGATGGAGGAGAGCGGGGAGGATGAGAAGAGGATGGGGGAGGAAGAGAGGAGAGGAGGAGAGGAGAGGAGGAGAGGAAGGAGAGGAGGAGAGAGCAGGAAGAGAGAGACCGCGAGGAGAGAGGGCGCCTCTACCCGCCGTATACGACCATGTTACCGTTCCTCATCGCTTAATGAAAACCGAGTTAGAATCTAGACACAGGTGAATGTTTTGCCCAGGTGGCTGGTGTGTGTGTGTGTGTGTGTGTGTGTGCTTCTGTGTGTGTGGCGTGTGTGGATGCTGTGTGTTTGCGGTGTTTGTGTCGTGTCGTTGTGTGTGTTGTGTTGTGGGCCAGTCGTGCGTGTGCGTCGCTGCTTCGGCTTCGCCATCGGAAATCTGAACACTCTACCTTGATCAATCTTCGTCTTTCAATGTCCTCAGAGCTGTGACTCACATACCTCAAGGCCCTGCCAGTTCTGTTAGTTGATAGCGATCCCTAGACCTGGCAGTGTTAGTTCGTCACATACCTAGCATGGGCAGTGTTAGTTTCACATGCCTTAGGCATGGCAGTGTCGAGTTTATCACATTCCTCCTTAGCACCAACACGCCCGTTGTTGGTACAAGTGTTACGATGTTCCACCATCCTTAGCAATGCGGCCAGTCGTTAGCTGGTGCTTTTCAACACATCCTCAGCACCGGCACCTGCTAGTTTACACCATCCCTTAGCACGACAGTGTTAGGTTTAGTACATCCCCTTAGCACGGGCAGTGCTAGTTTTCACATTCCCTTACACGGCAGTGTTAGTTCCTATAACAGTCCCTTAGCCACGCAGTGCCTAGTTTTCACATATCCCTTAGCACTGGCTAGTCTTAGTTTTCACATCCCTTAAGCACGGCACGTGCCATTTTCACATCCTCTAGCCACGCCGATGTGAGTTTCAATCCCCTTAGCACGGCTTAGTTGTTAGTTTCACCATCCCTTAGCACAGGCCAAGTGTTAGTTTTCACATCCGCTTAGCACGGCAGTGTTAGTTTCACATCCCTTACACCGGCATTGTTAAGTTTCACATACCCTTAGCACGGCGATGCTAGTTTTCACATCCCTTCAGCACGCGGCCAGTGTTAGTTCCACACATCCGCTTAGCACGTGCAATGTAGGTCTTCACATCCTCCTTAGCCAACGGACAGTGTACGTTTTCACATCCCCTTAGCAACGGCCAGTTGTAGCTTCTTCACTATCCCTTAGCACCGAGGGCGATTAAGTTTCACACATCTCTTTAGCGACGGCAGTGCTAGTTTCACATCCCTTAGCACGGAAGTGTTATATCACCATCCCCCCTTAGCACTCGGCAGTGCTGAGTTTCAACATCCCTTAGCACTGCAGCTGTTAGTTTCCACGATTCCCTCTAGCACCGCGCGTAGTCTAGGGGTTTCGACATCCCCCTTAGCACGGTAGTAAGTTCCAGTTCTTCACATCCCTCTAGCACGGCACTGTTAGTATTGCACATCCCCTTAAGCACATCGCCAGTGTTCGTTTTCACATCCTTAGCACCGCAGTGTTAGCTTTTCCACATTCCCTTAGCACGCAGTGCTAGTTTTCACCATCCTTAGCCACCGGCAGTGTTAGTGTTCACATCCTCTTCAGCACGGCACGTGTTAGTTTTCACATCCTCTAGGCACGGCAGTGCTAGTTTTACAATCCTTAGCACCGGCAGCATGTTATTTCACATCCCTTAGCCACCGGCAGTGTTAGTTTTCAAACATCCTTAGCACCCAGTGTTAGTTTCACAATTCCTTAGCACTGCATCTAGTTTTCACATCCCTTAGCACGCAGTGATTAGCTTCACATCCCTTAGCACCCTGGGTCCTGTAAGATAATTATAATAAATTTCAACATCCCCTATAGACACATTAAAAAGATTATTAATGAATAAGATATAATATATTATATCTTAAGTAACGATAAAATATAATTGAATTCTATCTATTATCCCATATAAGATAATCAATAGGACAAATTAATATGAATTATATAATATTATATATAATTATAAAAATAATTTAAATAATATCCTTAATATCTATATGAATATACTATTCTAGGCAGTGTTAGGTGTAACCAATCCCTTAGCACAAGGCAGTGTAGCCGTTTTCACATCCTTAGGTCACCGCAGTGCTAAGTTTTCAAACATCCCTTAGCATGCAGGTATTTATACATCCCTTAAGCACTGGCAGTTGCTAGCTGTTCACATCGCTTAGCATGCAGTGTAGTTCTTCACAGTCCTTACTCACAGGCAGTTGCTAGTTTTCAACATCCCTTAGCCACGGTAGTGTACATGCCATTTGTGCCTGCTGCGAGGTCATTTTTCCAGGGCCTGCAGTGACCTCCTGCTCAAAGTGGAGCATAAGCGGCTCCCTGCGGCGGGGTTCGTTAGCCATCCTACGGCCTACCTCCCGTCTCCTGATGCTACTGGCCTGTCTCCTGGTAGCGCGCTCCATGCCTCTGGACAGCTACGCTGACAGACACCAGCAAACCTTCCTTGCCACAAGCTCGCCACTTGATCGTCGCGCATCCTGGCGCATGAGCTAGCACTACCTTGAGCCACTTGCTTGCTGTTGTAGCAACGTCACCGTCTCATGACTACCACTAGAGTGGAAAGCACGCCAGCGTTCAAAAAGGACCAAAACAGTCAGCCAGAAGCATAGGAACCTGAGAATGTGGTCTGTGGTCACCACCTGCCAGAAATTCACTCCTATTATTTCGGGGCCCACAAGGTCCTGTCTCTCGCTAATGCCTTACAATTTCAACCCTGTTTGTCATCCATTTGCACAAAAACAAGCATGTGAAATGATTGTCTACATTCAGGTGTTGCGTCCTTAAGTG
>NW_019948788.1:0-13749 GCF_002910315.2 Salvelinus sp. IW2-2015
AGTGAGGTATATTTAAGCAATAATGCATGAGAGAGTGAGGTATATTTAAGCAATAAGGCCTGAGAGGTATATTTAAGCAATAAGGCCTGAGAGGTATATTTAAGCAATAAGGCCTGAGAGAGTGAGGTATATTTAAGCAGTACAGCCTGAGAGAGTGAGGTATATTTAAGCAGTACAGCCTGAGAGAGTGAGGTATATTTAAGCAGTAAGGCCTGAGAGAGTGAGGTATATTTAAGCAATAAGGCCTGAGAGAGTGAGGTATATTTAAGCAATAAGGCCTGAGAGAGTAAGGTATATTTAAGCAATAATGCATGAGAGAGTGAGGTATATTTAATAATGCATGAGAGAGTGTGGTATATGGCCAATATACCACGGCTAAGGGCTGTTCTAATTTACGACGCAACGCGGAGTCCCTGGATACAACCCTTAGCCGTGGTATATTGGCCATATATAACAAACCCCTGAGGTGCCTTATTGCTACCATAAACTCTGATTCATTCCTTCAATTATTCCCTCTTCTCTTTGGTGTGCACAGGAATGATTCACGCTACTAAATCAAACAATTAGAAAGCGAGATGGTCTTATGTTGCTCAAACTAACCTTTCCTTTATTGGCAGAGTGCTTACTCCCTGGATGTTGTGTGCTGAAGTTTGTACTTATTCTTATACATTTTCTAATCACAATCAATTAGTTATTCTTCAATTTGCTGGTGCAAGAAAACGACAAGGACGACGATAACTGAGCCGGATTCGGGGTCGAGATCAGGATCCCAGTCATGTGTTTATAGCATTTATCTGAAAGATACTCACGATCTGTGTGTGGACTGTTTAGGGTTTGGAGGGTTCACAAGAGGTCAATCAATCAAATGGTTTTTATAAAGCCCTTGTTACATCAGCTTTCATAGATAACCAGCAGGATCAGATAAAAACAATGATGGCTATAGAAGACAAACACTTCAACGCTTCAAGACTCAATATCAGTTTACTTTTCATAGTCAGGAATTCAAGGTGGAGTGGATCACAATAGGAAACAGTAAGGTCAAGTAAAAAAATTATCAAAAACTGTATTCAATATCAGTTGGCTTTTCATAGGCATTCAACGGTTCAAAGTGGAGTGGATCACATGAGTTTACAGGACTCCTGAGGAACAGGTCTACTAATGAGCACATTCATTAACATTTCCATCTGTTTATTCTGTCCCTCAGCCTGATACTTGAATAATTCCAGCAGAACATTCTGAGACATGGTATTATTGGTGTCCCTTTTCAATTCATCCCTGTTCTTATTCTCCTCGATCTCTTGTCTCATTAGCTCAGCCTTCTCCTTATGGCCCTTCTCCATGAGATCTTTCTGCTCCTGCATCCTGCGGTCCAGGGTCCTGTTGAACTCCTGCTGCTGTTGCTTCTTCTCCTCCTCCATCTTCTCTTTCATCTCCTTCAAGTACTTCTCCTGGCTAATGCGATTGTTCTCAATATTACACTCCATCTCTGCCTGTTGCGCCTTGAATGCTGCCTTCTCTTGCTCCAGCTCAGCTGTTTTCATCTTCTCAGCTGGAAGAGCCAAGGAGAGAGATAAATAAGTAGGAAAACTGGACAACTCATTTTCCCATACAGATTCATACACATTAAAACCCTCTAGAGTCTATTGGCGCAACGGTACGTCAATCTAAGTAACATAAAATATACCCATTAAAATCTTACCGTTTTAAGCTAGAGATTTATTTATTTATTTATTTATTTTGCATTGGGCTGAGCCTCAATCCACCACATCCATTTATGTCGCCATTCCGCATCTGCGGTGGAAAGAGGCAGATCTACTGCGCTGTTTGTCGAACCAGGAGACATCCTGAAAATCGATCTTCTCATGAAAACATCTGTAGCATCCGAACGGTTTGACCTACAAACTAATATGACCATAGAAAGGGGAGACTCTCACCAACACGATGCTCCACGACCACAAGTGTCACGGGACTTATCTGAAGGTAACCCAGTACCGGTTTAAAAAAGGAGGTAGCTTTTTGCAAACAAAGAAAAGTAAAATATTTGTCCCCAAAAAAATATATTAGTTTTTCCCACTGAGCTTTGTTATATCTCCTAGATTTAGGAAAGATATTTCAAAACCTTATTCCTTATGATTTCATTTTTGACCTTCTTTTTTGCTATTTAATGTGTTTCTAGAGGCTATAGTAGTAAAGGCCAAATTCAATATTTTATAAAATAATTGTTTTATATAGACTTTTTTGTACTTTTTAGAATTAATCAAAGAACAAATGGGTGAGATGATCGTTGCTGGACCAGTCAACCACATTTTGAGTTATTTTGTAATTCAACTTTATCACCACTCTAAATTACCCTCACCAGCACATCTTGAATGTCTGAAGTTTGAAGAGGGGCGATTATTCAGTGCTTTGCAGTGGTGGGCTGGTTCCTAGCTCGGGCCTGGTCTATTCCCCTTGTACTTTTAAAGAGCAACTGCCTGTAAAAAACGGACTTCTCATTGAGTTAACAGCCTATGTGTCATCGATGAGTCCAACATTTATTCTACTATTAAAATGTACTAAAAAGTGTAAATAGGATAATTTTGGTCATGAAGTCAGTCTCGCCCAAAACAGATTTTTGTGGTCGTGACTGCATCACAACGTAAATGAAGGTTGGGTTTGTATCAATCCTGCCCACATGCCCCCTGATGGCAGCACTCAGGTAATCATCAATTCAGAGTGCAGCTGCACGCAACCCGATCGTAATGCCCGTGGTAAATTTGGGTTCAATTTGGATATCCCTACGGGGCTAGTTAGTCGGGTACCAGACTGGTATACAGTGCATTCAGGAAGTATTCATACCCCTCGACTTATTCCACATTTTGTTGTGGATTAAATATTTTTTTCTCTCACCCATCTACACACAATACCCTACAATGACAACATGTTTTAAACTTTAAAAATAAATGTAATACAAACATGTCTAATTTACGTAAGTATTCTCACCCCTGAGTCAAAACTGTAACGGTTTTCTTCCATTGGTGAAGGAGAGGACCAAAATGCAGCGCGGCTAGTGTTCAACATATTTAATAAACAAAGAGACGAATACGTGAACACTATACAACAACAAAACAAGAAATGTGAAAACCGAAACAGTCCTATCTGGTGCAGAACACAAACACAGAGACAGGAAACAATCACCCACAAAATCCCAACACAAAACAAGCCTCCTCTATATGATTCTCAATCAGGGACAACGATTGACAGCTGCCTCTGATTGAGAACCATATTAGGCTGGACACAGAAACAGACAAACAACATAGAATTCCCACCCAGCTCACGTCCTGACCAACACTAAACAAGCAAAACACATAAGAACTCTGGTCAGGACGTTACAAAAACAGAATCACTTTTGGCAGCGATTACATCTGTGAGTCTTTTTGGGTAAGTCTCTAAGAGCTTTCCACACCTGGATTGTACAATATTTGCCCATTATTATTTTCAAAATTCTTCAAAGTGGTTGTGTTGTTGAACATTGCTAGACAACCATTTCCAGTCTTGCCATAGATTTTAGCAGATAAGTCCAAACTCCAACACGGCCAAAACTGTAACTGTCTTCTTTGTAAGAAATTCCAGCGTAGATTTGGCCTTGCGTTTCAGGTTATTCTCCTGCTGAAAGGTGGAAAGCCGAACAAGGTTTTCCCCTAGGATTTTACCTGTGCTTAGCTCCATTCCATTTATTGTTTATCCTGAAAAACTCAAGTTCTTAACGATTACAAGCATACCCGTAACATGATGCAGTCACCACTATGCTTGAACATGTGGAGTGGTACTCAGAAATGTGTTGTATTAGATTTGCCCCAAACACTTTGTTTTCATGACAAAAAGTACATTTCTTTGCCACATTATTTGCAGTATTACTTTAGTGCCTCGTTGCAAACAGGATGGATGTTTACGAATATTTTTTGTTCTGTACAGGTTTCCATCTTTTCACTCTGTCAATTAGGTTAGTATTGAGAAGTAACTACAATGTTTTTGATCCATCCTTTGTTTTCTTCTATCACAGCCATTACACTCTGTAACTGTTTTAATGTCACCATTGGCCTAGTGGTGAAATCCCTGAGCGGTTTCCTTCCTTTACGGCAACTGAGTTAAGGATGCCTGTATCTTTGTAAAGACTGGGTGAATTCCATCCAAAGTATAATTAAGAACTTTACCATGGCCAAAGGGATATTCAGCGTCTGCTTTTATTCTTTTTACCCATCTACCAATAGGTGAATTTCTTTGCGAGGCATTTGAAAACCTCCCTGGTCTTTGTGGTTGAATCTGTGTTTGAAAAAGTCAAAGGGTGGGAATACTTTCTGAAGGCACTGGAAATAAAATAATACCATTCAAAATAGCAGATACTAGCAAAAATCTTATTTGTGAAATCTTTCATAATTTATATGTTCTAGTTGGCCACCAATAATACTTTTTACTCCATAATACTTAAAGTTGTCTTTTTGGGCGGGGCCTGGCATTAGGGCGGGGCCACCAGTCTTGTTTGCATCTTCTGAACATTAACCTACAACAGTTGATTATTATTTTATAATTGGAAGTAAAAAAGATGGAGGTGTGGCTTACCTTTTAATTTTTTCTCATTTTCAGTCAGTCTTTTGTCAGCTCGCAGGATGGAGTTGGACTCTGCACTCTTTCCCTTCAGGAACTGCTCCAGAACCTCCTCAGCCTGCAGAAAACACGCCTTATAGGTTGTTGCATTGATTTTCATTCAAACCGTAACCAGGTGACTGAAATTAGTTGAAATGTTTAATTGGTCATTATTGACTAATGATGGATGTTTTTGATTCTCTAATACACTACGTTGTTGATGTTGTTTGGGTTCTAGCTCTTACACTGACTCCTTTGTTAGGCTCGGCCCGGTACTGTGCCACTATGTTTTCATGGTGATTGCAGTAAAGCTCATAGCCTCCTGGTGTGGCGTACGTCCCCTCCTTCATCCCCTGATCCATCGGAGCAGACAGATTCTCCAGAAGGGCCTTGCACTTCTTCTCGGAGGCATCCTTGTTTTGTTTGATAAGGTCGGCGGAGTGGTTACTAATGGCCTCCTGAAAGATTTATTGGGGAATTTTCAGATTCAGGTATGTGAGTCCCGGTATGCCATGTTCCTACAGTGATAAAGGGTTACATATTGGCTCCATATCTATATTAGACTTTTATTCAATATAGTGTAATTTTTAATCCAAGATTAAAAATCTAATCTGAGCACTGATTTTCACGGTAGTGTTCTTTTGTTTCTAGAAGTTAATTGATTGAGGAATTGCACTGATTGGCCAAATTCCACCTGGTGTCACTGGTGTTACTGTTACTGTTGATTATCATTTTGTTGCATAAGATAATCAATCATGTACCAGGCACAGATCTAGAATGATGATCCATACCGCAAGAGCTTTCAAGAATTCCCCATTTTCGTCTTTGAAGGATCGCTTCATGAACACCTGTGTGGCCTGGTCCTCTGAGCGAAGCTGGTTCTCTGACAGCTGATCATTGTCCACCGGGAATAAGGCCTTCACATCCTCCATTCCCTTCTGGTACACCGCCAGGCCCTCATCTACAGCAGCCTGGTTCTCAGTTTTAGCCATGGCCAACACAGCATTCTCCAGACAGGGTACAATGCCTTTGGCTATGGTCTCCACATAGGTGGTGACCAAGTGCCCCAGCACTGCAATCAGATAGGTGGGAGGAAAAATATGTGGCACTAAATATTTAGTGGTACAATAAAATTCAATTTATCAATATATTTATCCATTTTCACACTGTCCTGTAGGTAGATATCTGACTCACTCTCTCCAGTCAATGTGTGTCCCCCTATAACAGTCTTCGTACGGCTCTCCTGGAAAATGAGGCAGCAGAAAGTATCTGCGACCTCTCTGAAGCTTTCAGAAAGCTCAGCCTCGTCCATGGAGTCCAGTCGTTMCATGTTGTCAGGAGTTGTAGGGGAGGGGAACACAAAACACTTGCGTGAGGGGAAGAAGTTCCGGATGCACTCTCGCGGGAGGTTGTAGTCATTGATCTTTTTACTAGTACCTGAAAGATAACATTGGCATTACTAGTTTTTATAGTACAAGCAGATCTTGGTACGTCCCAATAATATCTCCTTTCTCCTCCAACCTATCAGAGCTCTTACAGCATGAACTGACATGTTGTCAACCCAATCAAAGGATCAGAGAATTAATCTAGTACTGAAAGCATAAGCTYCAGATAGCTAGCACTACTGTGTATAACATTTGGTGAGTAAGGGACAAAAAGATAGAGACAATAGATCAACAGTTTTTAACTAATTAATTTCTTTAAAAATGAAGGAGACGCAGAAGAGAGAGAGAGCAATATTTAGTTGCATTTTTTAAACTTTCAAATGCAACTAGCTAGATTATCCTACTCAAACATAAGGCTAAAACAGTGAGGGATGCTATGTTAGCTAGCCTTCCATGGCTATCCAACACTGGAACTCGTCCAAGGTAAACTTTGGTTTTGAGAATTAATTGCCACCTGGGCCTGCAGGTGTAACTGRTAAACTGCTTGCTGACTGTACACTGTACTGGYTGATTGTAGCTGGTTTACTAATGCATTAGTTCTAGTAGCTAWGTTGTCTAGCTATGARGTWAGCTAATATGGTGACAATGATCTAGGCTGTGTGTAGCGGTTAGTGGTTATGATATGAAGGTTTGGTTTGTTAAGGTATTTWTCTTCTGGTCACAGACAGCTGATGTGTTGTACACTGAAGTCCACAAGCGAAAGGAAAAGGTGAGAGGAGGAGAGTGCGTAGATGTGAGAAGGAATTATACAATGAACAAAATGATCATGCTGTTTGTATGTGTTTGCGTGTGATCAGAGGTGTATTCATTCCCCCGATTCTGTTGAAAAACATTTCTTAAACGGAAGGTGGTTCAAATGGTTCAAAAAGGAAATAAACATACGTGAATTTGTCCGATAGAAATTCTCATTGTATGTAGCTCAAAAACACAATGTTCAAAAGGGGTTGAAGGTAATAAATCACGCCGGTGTGATTGTAGGACTCAAACCGAGATGGATAAAAACAACACGTTTTAGGTCTATTGCTGATTGATCATGATTATACTGTAATTTGAAAATATTAGAGGTATTTTTAAGCAATAAGGCCTGAGAGAGTGAGGTATATTTAAGTAACAAGGCCTGAGAGAATGTCATATATTTAAGCAATAAAGCCCGAGGGGGTGTGGTATGTGGCAAATATAGCACGGCTAAGTGCTGTTCTTAAGCAAGACGCAACGCGGAGTGCCTGGTCTCAGCCCTTAGCCGTGGTATATTGGCCATATACCACAAACCCTGAGGTGCCTTATTGCTATTATAATCTGTTTACCAACGTAATTAGAGCAGTAAAAATACATGTTTTGTCATACCCGTGGTATACGGTCTAATATACCATGGCTGTCAGCCAATCCTCATTCAGGTCTCAAACCACCACGTGTGGTTTATTTAAGCAATAAGGCCTGAGAGAGTGAGGTATATTTAAGCGATAAGGCCTGTGGAGGATGAATCAGAATTAGTTGGGTAACATAGATAAATAATATGTTTTATTTACATAATATGCTAATGTGAGATACTTGTGAAGGGATGGTGTGATTAAGGGGGAACCAATTATCTCTTGGCTCCACAATGTCAATACACCAGGCACTCCCTTCTTTTCCCATTGGGGGGTGGAGTATGGCAGTGTCTGGAACCATTGTATGTCCCCTCTGATGTTGCACTTATCTTGAGATAGTGAGCTTGTCCAGAAGTGGGGTGTACTTGAGATGGGAGTATCTAGAGTTGACAATTGAGTTATGCCTTGGATGAGGTAATGTTTTGGTACTATGAAGTACCAGGAACGAGATTAGAACCTCGTCTTAGAGACCAAACTGAACAATAATTTATAGATAATGATATCTGGCTATGGGATACTCCTCTCTCAAGTAAGTCTTTCTTTGTGAACTGTTCCTAAGATCTGTGGTTTGTCATGCCGACTATAAAAGGCTATAAAAGATCTTGGTATTCTTTTGTAGGGACTCAGAATTCATTATAGACACTGAATTGATCTGAGAGTCAAGGGGCTATGGTGAAGCTCATATAATTAAAGAGGAAGTTTAAGTATAACTCTGACTGGTGTGTGGTTTGTAACTCTCCTCATTTGGTAATACAGGAAATTGCCACGACAGGCCTGAGAGAGTGAGGTATATTTAAATAATAAGGCCTGAGAGAGAGGTATATTTAAGTAATAAGGACTTAGAGAGTGAAGTATATTTATGTAATACAGCCTACGAGAGTGAGGTATATTTATGTAATATAGCCTGAGAGAGTGAGGTATATTTATGTAATACAGCCTGAGAGAGTGAGGTATATTTAAGTAATACAGCCTGAGAGAGTGAGGTATATTTCTATAATAAGGCCTTAGAGAGTGAGGTATATTTCAGCAATAAGGCCTGAGAGAGTGAGGTATGTGTGTAGTGTCTCGGGTTTGGAGCATGCTCAGGCAGCCCTCGGTGAAACCAGACTGTGTGCGCATTGCAACATACTACGTACAAACTCCCTTAAAGACATGTAGTGTTCTTGAGGAAGCTTGGAATTGCCAATGGCGACCGAGTTGTGAGAAGCATATTGTTTTTTTTATAAACGGACTGGGTTGCAGTTAAAGATGCTCGCTATCCTAGCTTGCCAGAGCCCTTTTTGCCCATAAAGGGGCTTCACGCTGGCTTTACAGTTACATAGAAGCACTACGTATGTTGGAAGCTTGTCCATGTTTGATGTTCCCCCCTTTGTTACCCCATGTTCCACGGTGTCAACGGGGTTCAGGAGCTATATCAATCTCTCCAGGGTTAGAGTGAGAAGTTGGGTCTCTATCCACAAGAGGGCGCCACTCCCCCATAGACATTTGCCCCAAAGGTCATGGCTCTGTTCTACAGGTCCTTCGTTTTGAGCTATTTCCCTTTTCACTTCCTGCCTTTGCTTCTGAAGAGCAACAGAGGTTACATGCCCCGTGTCCAGTGTGAGCTTTATGCACATATATTGAATGGACCTGGGAAATCCGGTGATGAGACCAACTTTTTGTCTGTTTTGCTAATCCATGTTGTGGCAGGATGCTCTCCAAACAGCGCCTGTCCCACTGGATTGTGTAGGCTATCACCTTGGCACGTAGCAGCAAGGAGAAAGGGTTAACTAGTGGTGTTCGCGCCCACTCCACCAGGGTCTGGCAGCGTCTTTAATGGGTTGACTGTAGGAGATATTTGGGCTGTAGCATCACCACAGACTGTTGAGGTTTTATCACTACTCCCACAGCATGCTTAAAGCTGGGACAGTGGAAAGTCACTAGGCAGCGCACAGCGAGCACAATACCCAGACTGACGCATCTGGCGGTGTCAGGTCTGGGTGGTCTGCTCTGGGCCGTTCCATTTAGCGTCCATTGGGGTCGTCTTGGCCGTGATTATATTTCCCCACAGTATGTTGTGCCGAAGTCGACTTACTAAAAGGTAATGTTTTATACTTTTTCTTTATTCACCACATGATTCATCCGACGTGCATCAGTCACTCCAGGAATATTTTTCATCTCTTCAACATCCACTTCCCATGAGACGCCAGATATAACCCCCTTGAGGGGGGCCCTGTTCCTAAGAGACACACACAACACTTTAAACTTATCAAATCGGGTGAGACGCCAAACGTTTCTTCTGATCCGCAGAAGCACAACAAATCTAAACAAGCCCACCTCTTGTGATCCTCACAGCCTTCACTTTTCCCAGCACGCTCACTTCCAGTTTGGATATCTCAAATGGATTCCTCAAGATTGGTAAACAGATTGAATTTTTTTAACCTTTATTTAACTAGGCGAGTCAGTTAAGAGCAAATTCTTATTTATAATGATGGTCTAGCGGGGAACAGTGGGTTAACTTCCTTGTTCAGTGGTAGAACGTCAGATTTTTATTTTGTCAGCTCGAGGATTCGATCCAGCAACCTTTCGGTTACAGGCCCAACGCTCTAACCACTAGACTACCTGCCACCCCTGTAACATTATGTAAAATGTATATATATGTAGCAGAAAGCTGTACAAGAAAACAACAAAGATATTTTTCATCTGAAGAGGTGGATTGGTTCAAATAAAATACAAATTATAATAATAATTGCAGGAATTAATCAGAGCCTCACGCTTATCATCTGTGGGAGGTGGGGCTTACAGCAAGGAGCGGATTTCATTGGTCATGTCAGGCATGATTGTAGATCCTTCAACCGAAGTCGCGAGAGTGCGACTCCCCATAGTATGTTGTACTCTTTCAGGGAACAGTAGTTCTAGTCATAACGCTACGCTTTGCATCATACCGTGGTATATTGTCTGATATACACACAGCTGGAATGCTGTTTAAGTCAATCATCATCTAGGTCTCAAACTACCTGGTTTATAATAATCAAAATCACCTTTCTTGAGTTGCAGGGAATTCTCCAGATACTGGTCTGCAGTGATTTCTCTGCCGTCGATCTCAAGCTTCAGAGTGAAATCTCTGACGGTCCACACAAAATCAGGAAAGAACTGCATAAAATGGGTGCCCTCTCCTTCCTCCTCATCGTCAGTGGAAGACTTCACCTTGATCATCTCTGTCAGCTCGTTCACATATCTATAGGACCGGTTGAGGATTGATACAGGAGTTCCCAAAGCTCATGTCAATTTCATGCACAGTTTGTGTACAGGGGCTTGAATTTCAGGGAGGTGAAAAACAAACAAACAAAAAATAAGAATTTTCAGTTTAAGATTCAACTGACACAGTAACATAATTCGTTTGAAAGTCACAGACATTGCTTTAAGTCAACATCAGCTCTTTAAAGCACACTAAATCTAAGAATCAATCTGAGATGACTGTCAAAAGACTAACAAACTATCACATCAAAGACAACAGATTCATTCCACAAGATGCAACAGAATGGAGCCAAATGTTGACCCAAAAGGATACTGAAGCTTCTCCACAGCATCATTGTCGATGGTCCCTCGACTGTTGTAGACCAGAGTACTGCTTAACAGAACAGCCAGGGAGAAGATCCAGGCATCATTCTCAGAATCCCCCTGAAACAAGTATGACGACATGTATTGGATCTCTGACTAAGTAATCATCTCATTTAAATGATGAGTGTGCAGATATGTGTTCACTGTGCTTTGTTGGTAAATGAAGGAATGTGAATCTTTAATGTGGATTGTAAAGAGATTGAACTTTGACCTCCCACCTTCTCCACGTCACCCAGCCCCTCTGTATCCAGCAGCACCAGGGTGTGGTCTTTTTTTTTAGGATGAGGGACACACCACATCCAGATGCCTTTAGTCTTGGACTGGATGGTGGCTCCAAGGGCAAAACCTAAATGAACAGAGATTGAGGACATTTACAGTATAAATATTACACCAGCCTATAACACTGTTACAGAGCTGGACCAGAACTAATGCAGACCAGAGCTATCTAACTCTGGTCTAAGGCGTAGCTAGCCATTTCTGGTCTGCAGTAGTTCTGGTCCGCACTAGGGGGGGGGGGAAAATAAAAATAAATAATTCACTAAAGAATTAAGAAAAACTTAATCTAAAAAACCTCACTCTACACTATAAAGAACTAATATACCTCACTTCTCTCAGCCTCTACTGCTTTAAATATACCTCACTCTCTCAGGCTGTACTGCTTAAAATATACCTCACTCTCTCAGGCTGTACTGCTTAAATATACCTCACTCTCTCAGGCCTTATTGCTTAAATATAACCTCTCAGGCCTATTGCTTAAATATACCTCTCAGGCCTTATGCTTAATATACCTCACTCTCTCAGCATTATTGCTTAAATATACCTCCACTCTCTCAGGCTGTACTGCTTAAAGTATACCTCACTCTCTCTGCATTATTGCTAAATATACCTCACTCTCTCAGCTGTACTGCTTAAATATACTCTCTCTCAGCTTACTGCTTAATATACCTCACTCTCTCAGGCCTTATTGTTAAATATACCCACTTCTCAGCTTACTGCTTACATATACCTCACTCTCTCAGCCTTATTGCTTAATATACCTACTCTCCAGCTGATCTTAAATATACTCACTCTCTCAGGCTGTACTGCTTATTACCTCACTCTCTCAGGCTGTACTGCTTAAATTACACACTCTCCAGGCCTTATGCATAATATCTTCACTCTCAGCCTTATTGCTTAAATATACCTCACACCGGTTTGCCATTTTAAAGCACATTTCTGCAATTACACACATTTGTCTTTTTTTTTACCTTTATTTGACTAGGCAAGTCAGTTAAGAATAAATTCTAATTTTCAATGACGCTAGAACAGTGTGGTTAACTGTCTTGTTCAGGCCAGAATGACAGATTGTAATGTCGTTAGCCGGGGATTCGAACTTGCAGCCTTTCGGTTACTAACCACAAAGGCTACCCTGCCACCCAAAATGGGCGGATAACATTAACAAAATCAACGGAAACCCCTGAGTCAGGGTCCCTAGCCCACATGCCCTGCTTGTCCGCGTCGTCATTTGGTGATGATTAAGCCTAGGGTTAGATAATTGTCTGGACACCTTACCTAGCAATCTACAGTAAAAGCGCTGACGTGCTAATTAGATAAATGACGTGTAGTAACAAGAGGGAAACTGCTGATTCACCCAACCACATTAGAAGTTTCACTTTGTTGTATCTACTTTTCTGTTCTCTCAATAGTAAGTTGAGACCCCGACTGAGCTACAAAATTATATATATACAGTAGATATATATACAGTATATATACAGTGAGCAAACAACGTATTGTACACATTTTGTTTGTTTTGGCTCAGTACTCCAGCACTTTGGATTTGAAATGATACAATGAATATGAGGTTAAGCTGTAGACTGTCAGCTTATTTTGAGGGTATTTTTATCCATACCAAGTAAACCGTTTAGAAATTACAGCACTTTTTGTTACATAGTCCCCCTTTTTAGGACCAAAAGTATAGGACAAATTCATGTGTATTAAAGTAGGTTTAGTATTTGGTCCTATATTCCTATTCCTAGCACACAATGATTTATCAACCTTGTGACTACAAACTTGTTGGATCCATTTGCTGTTGGTTTTGGTTGCGTTTCAGATTTTTTGTGCCAATGGAAATGTAATGGTAAATACTGTGTCATTTTGGACTCACTTTATGAAAATAAGAAAATAATAAACATGTCTCCTTTAATGTGGATGCTTCCATGATTACACATAGTCCTGAATGGATTGTGAATAATAATGATTGAGAAAGTTACAGATGCCACAAATATCATACCCCCCCCCAAAAAGCTAACATCCACTGTTATTGTAATGGTGAGATTTAGCATGTCTTGAAGGTATGATAAAAATGCTAACATCCTGTTATTGTAATGGTGAAGAGGTTAGCATGTCTGAAGGTATGATATAAAATGCTAACCTCCCCTGTATTTGTATTGGTGAGAGTGAGCATGTCTTGAAGGTATGATATAAAATGCTAACATCCCCGTTATGTAATGGTGAGAGGTTACTTGTCTTGTGGTTCACTCATCATTATCACAATTCATTCAGGACTATGCATATTCATTGGTAGCATCCACATTAATGTAGAAGTGTTTATAAAACATATACTATTCTATTTACAACAAAAGTGACTCAAATATGATAATACTTTATTTGCCATTATTTCCAAAGTGATTGATTCCCGAATAGCGTTTTGCCCCTAAAAAGGAATCTATCTCCCC
>NW_019948789.1:0-13748 GCF_002910315.2 Salvelinus sp. IW2-2015
CATATAAAAAAAAAATCTCTCTCCTCTACAAAGTTTGAGGGCCGCCTGGTTTGAGGAAGCTGGTCAACCTGCTGAAAGAGACTGACATTTCCAAAGGTCTGCTGAGGAGGATCGTTTGGGACATTCAAATTACAGTTGTGGGAGAAAGGGAGGGATAGAGGGACTATACATGTTACTTCCAGGAGGTGACGGTGGAGGGATGCGAGGGACTATACATGTCACTTCCGCGGAGTGACGGGGGAGGGATGGAGGGGCTATACATTTCATTCCAGGAGGTGAACGGGGAGGGATTTAGAGGACTATACATGTACTTCCTGGTGGTGACGGGGAGGGATGGCAGGTCTTTAATGTTACTTCCAGGAGGTGACGGGAGGAATGGAGGGGACTATACATGTCACTTCCAAAGCGAGGCTAACGGGGAGGGATGGCAGGGACTATAAATGTCACTTCCAGGAGGGTACGGGGAGGGATGGAGGGTCTATAAATGTTACTGTCCAGGAGGTGACGGGAGAGGATGGAGGGACTATAAATGGTCACTTCCAGTAGGTGACGGGGAGGGATGGAGGCGACTATAAATGTCACGTTCCAGTAGGTACGGGGGGGATGGCAGGGACTATAAATGTACTGTCCAGTAGGGTGACTGGGAGGATGGAGGGACTATAAATGTCCACTTTTCCGGAAGGTGAATGCTGTGCCTCTTTTAAAAAAAAATGACATTACGGTGGGCATTTTCTCACCAATGGAAAATATTTCCTGCCTGAACGCCCTACTCTCCGGTCACCTCGAGACTGACACCGCTGGCAGCAGAAGAGTTGAGGTTTTTGGGGGCAGTTGCCAATATCGCATGACACAAAAATCCCCAGAAATAGAACAGCTCCAAAGACATTGATCGATATTTGCTGGACTATTCTGAGTATTTCTACCATTATTACAGACTGTTACAGCCCCCTCTCTCTGTCTTCAAAGAGAGATCCCTAACATTATTTACACTGTTTACAGCCCCCTCTCTCCGTCTTCAAGAGAGTATAACTCTACCTATTACAGCTGTTTTACAGCCCCTCTCTCCGTCTTCAGAGAGATAACTCATACATTATACATCTGTTTACAGCCCCTTCTCTCCGTCTTCAAGAGAAGATAACTCTACTTATTACATCTGATTTTACAGCCCCTCTCTTCTTGTCTTCAAGAGGAATAACTCTACATTATTACAGCCCCTCTGTCTGCTCTTCAAGAGAGATAACTCTTACATTTATATACAGCTGTTTTACAGCCCCTCTCTCTGTCTCAAGATGAGATAAACCTCTACATTATTACGCTGTTTACAGCCCCTCCTCCGTCTTCAAGAGAGATAACACTTTACATTATTACAAGCCCCTCTGTTCTGTCTTCAAAGAGAGATAACTCTACATTATTACAGCTGTTTAAGCCCCTCCTCTGTCTTCAAGAGAGATAACTCTACATTATTACAAGCTGTTTACAGCCCCTCTCCTCTCTTCAAACGAGAGATAACTCTACATTATTACACCCCCTCTGTCAGTCGTCGAGGAGAAAACGTCGCTGCTTCCAGACCATCCCCGTCTTCGTCAACCGCAGAAGGTCAACCCGCCGGCAGAAGTTACGTGGAGTATGACAAGGAAAATGACAGTTTGATCGCTGAATGGTACTGGCGTACCATACAGTGAAAATCACTCTGACAGAAAACCACTTTTCACTTATCGTAGTATTTACCTGCACCACACACACACACACACACACACACACACCACACACACACAGAATAATAATGAGGAAGACAGAATGATAAGCCCATATACATCTTCCTAATATGAGTTTTTACCCTTTTTGCCCTGCAGAAACACCTCATATCCTTGGTCTCCCGCGTGGCGCCGCCGCTCTAAGGCACTGCATCTTCAGGTTTGGCTAGAGCTTCACTACAGTCCCTGGTTTCGAATCCAGGCTGTATCTCACAAACCGGCCGTGATTGGGGGTCCCATAGGGCGGCGCACAATTAGGCCGCTGGTAGGGCCGTCATTGTAAATAAGAAATTGTCTTAACTGGACTTGCCTAGTTAAATAAAAGGTTAAACTAAAAATCTGGATTTAACAAGTGACATCCGTTGACATTGCTGTAAGGTAGAGTTTCTAATCACTCCACACCTAAATTAAAAGTCTGGCTTCTCCCAAACACTGCATCTATTAAAGCACAGCAGCAAGTCTGGCTTCTCCAAAACACTGCATCTATTTTAACACAGAGGCAAGTCTGGCTTCTCCAAAAACCACTGCATCTATTTTAACACAGAGCATTTCCCAAATGACCACTAGCATTGGAGGTTGGGCTGAGTATTTCCCCTTTGATGAAAATCGGTACAGTTACACTCTATTTTACACTCAATTATTTGAATGCGGCGATGATGACTGTAGTGGTTCTTGCTGTTGATGATTCCATCTGTGTGTGAATGTGTGTGTGTGTGTGTGTGTGAGTGCCCGTGGTGTGTGTTGTGGGTGTGTGTGTGTGTGTGTGTGTGTTGTGTGTCTGCTGTGGTCTGATCTTCTATCCTGTTGGTGACCTAAAATCCCCAGTCCCCACAAGGATATACAAACAAGAATACAATGCTCCCTCGTTGGGACATTTCCCAAATCCCCACGAGGACAAAGGTTATTCTAAGCTTAAGGGTTAGGATTCGTGTTAGAATTAGGTTTAGGTTAGGATTAGGATTTGTGTTAAGAATTAGGGTTAGGATTTTTGTGTTTGGAATTAGGGTTAGGGTTTAGGATTTGTGTTAAGAATTCGGGTTAGGTTTTGGGTTAGGATTTGTGTCTAGAATTAGGGTTTAGGATTTGTTGGAAATTTAGGGTTAGGTTTAGGATTTGTGTTAGGAATTCGGGTTAGGGTTTAGGGTTAGGATTTGTGTTAGAATAGGGTTAGGTTTAGTTAGGATTTGTGGTTTAGTGTTAGGGTCTTAGCAATTAAGTTTAAATATTAAGGTTAGGAGCTAGGGTTAGTTGTAGCGTTAGGTAGGAGCTAGGCTTAGGTTTTATTGGTTAGGATAAAAGTTAGGTTTTTGGGTTAGGCAGTTAGGGTTAGGGTCCTAGGGTTAAATGGTGTGACGAACTTTACCGTACAATCACAATACGACAACGAAACGATATCCCGGAGCGAACTAAAATACCCATCTACTCGAGCGGAATCTAGAGAGCCCAGGGTAAGAGGTACGGGTTAATGATTAGGCGTTAGGTTTTAGGTTTAGGGTTAGGGTTTTAGCGGAAAATAGGATTTTGTGAATGGGGACTGAATTGTATGTCCCCACAAGGTTAGCTGTTACAAAGACTGTGTGTTGTGTGTGTTGTGTTATGTGTGTGTGTGTGTGTGTGTGTGTGTGGTGGTGTACTTTTTTTTCTGTGTAGTGTGTGTGTGTGTGTGTTGTGTGTGTGTGTGTGTGTGTGTGTGTGTGCTGTGTGGTGTAGCAGAGGAGAGTAAGAACCAATGAAATAGTTTCTCTCAGCAGGCCCAGTGTCACCAAACACACACACCACACACCACACACACACACACACACACACACACACACACACACACACCACACACACACACACAACACACACACACACACCACACACACACACTCCCCGCCGATGGGCAGATGTACTGTCCTCTGTTTCCCAAAACATTTTTCTCATCGAGATCTGTTTTTCCTTTTTCTTCCCAGTCAGGCCTTTCTGATTTTGGACCCGTTTTCCCCTCAGGTTGATAGTATGGTAGTATAGTACGGTAGTATAGTATGGTAGTTATTTAGTATGGTTAGTTAGTATGGAAGTATAGCTATGGTAGTATAGATGCATGTGTATTAGTATGGTTAGTATAGTAATGGTAGTATAGTATGGTAGTATAGTATGTCGGGCATAGTATAGTATGGTAGTATAGTATGGAGCATTAGTATGTAGTATTTAAGTATGTAGTATAGTATGGGGGGCAAGTAGAGTATAGTAATGCGTGTATAGTATGGCAGTACTAGTATTGTTAGTATAGCATTGGTACGTATAGATATTGGTAGTATTGGCATGAATAGTATAGTTATGGTAGCATTAGTATGGTAGTATAGTTATGGTAGATCCCAGTATGGGAATAGTATAGTATGGTGTTTAGTATGGGTAGTATAGTACGGTAGTTATAGTATGGTGTACAGTATTGATAGTATAGATATTGTAGTATAGTATTGGTAGTATAGTTATGGTAGTATAGTATGGTACGTATAGTATGGGTAGTATAAGTAGTGGCTAAGTATAGTATGTAGCTACACGAGTATAGTATGGTAAGTGCATAGTACGGTAGTATAGTATCGTATAGTATGGTGCAGTATAGTTATGCTAGATAGTAGTATTATAGTTAGTGTGTAGGGGGTACATAGAAGATCGTAGTAGTATGGTAGGAATATAGTACTGAGTATGGTAATAGCTATTTGGTAGTATAGTATGGCGACATAGTATGGTGGTATAGTATAGTATGGGTAGTATGTATGATAGTCTATAGTATATCCTAGTATAGTATGGTAGTATATGTGGTAGTATAGTATGGTAGTATACGTTGTGGTAGGTATAAGTATGGGACTAAGATTGGTACGACGTATTGGTAGTATAGTATAGCGTAGTATAGTATGGTAGATCGTATGGTAGTATAGTATCGTAGTATAGTAATGGTAAGTATAGTATAGTATAGTATGGCTGGCTGTATAGTATGGGTAGTATAGTAGCGGTAGAGATGTGTAATAGTATGGTAGTAAATAGGTACGTTGAGTATCCGTATAGTAAGGGATAGTACGTAATATAGTATGGTAGTATAAGGTATGGTAGTATAGTAGTGGTAGCATAGTATGCTAGTAAGTATGGGAGTATAGTTATGGTAGTATGGTATGGTATGGGTAGTATAGTATGGTAGTATAGTATTGTAGTATGTATTGTTACTGGTAGTTATAGCACGGCACAGATAGATTCGGTAGTATATATTGTGGCTGATACTGTCAGCGTTTGTAAGGTAGATTTCAAGTAACCGTAGATCAACGTCATCGCGCTAGTATATGGTAATGTGTATAGTGATGACTAGATAGTAGTAGTACGTAAGTGTATTGGGCTCTAAGTATGTAGTGATGAGTAATGGTATGCTATACGTATGGTAGTATAGTAGGTGATGTACCTTGTATAAGATGTACAGTTGTATTGGTAGTATATGCTAAGTGCTGGTAGGTAGTATAAGTATCCGATGGTAAGTATAGGGTATGGTATCGAGTAAAGCCAAATTATGATAAACATGAGTAGTATAGTATAAAGTTAATGGTATGTATAGTTATGGTATGTGTGATGTATGCGTAGTCATCACTCGTATAGAGTGTAATGGATATGGTATGGTAAGTATAGTATGGTTAGTATAGTATGGTAGTTATGGTGTATTGGTAGTGATAGTAATGGTAGTGTCGTGTATAGGCACTTATCTATGGTATGGGGATAGTACTAGTATGGTTAGGAGTTATTGCAGTATGATTCATGGAGATATAGAGGTATATTAGTAGTGTAGTATATTGCTCGATAATCGGTGCTAATAACAAGTATGGTAGAAATAGTATGGTGGTATAGTAGTTATGTTATACAGCATAGTTGGTATCAGAAAGTTTAATCGTAGCTAGTAATATTGGTAGTATAGTAACAGGTGGTATAGTATGAGTAGATATAGTACGCGGTAGTATAATAATGTATGGTAGCATAGTACGCGTATATATGTCGAGCTAGAGGGCATAGTACTAGTCATGGGTAGTATAGTAAATGACAGCATAGTTATGCAGTAGTAAGATAGAGGCGCTAGTATAGTATGGGGGCAAATAGTATCCAGTAATAGGTTCAGTTATACGATTGGTAGTCATAGTATGGTAGTTATGATGGTAAGTATAGTCAGGTAGTTATAGTTTGGTAGTAACAGATATGTGCTAGGTACAGTATTGGTAGTATAGGTATGGTAGTATAGTATGGGGGGGGCGATAGTATAGTATGGTAGTTATAGTTATGGCAGTATAGTATGGCAGTATGGTATATGGTATGTAGTATAGTTATGGTAGTATAGTATGGTTAGTATATGGTATGGTATGGTAGTACATGTATGAGTGTATAGTTATGGTAGTAGTATGGTATGTAGTATAGTATAGGGGTTAGTATAGTATGGTAGTATAGTATCGGTAGTACAGTTGGTATGGTAGTACCAGTATGGTAGCACAGTTTAGTGGTAGTATCAGTATAGTAGTATAGTATGTAGTACGTACTTTACGATAGTATAGGATATGATATAGTGAGGTATAGCGTATGAATTATGGTTATTGTAGTTTATAGATAGTTATACGTATGGTAGTATAAGTATGGTTAGTATAGCGTTGTATTAGAATATCACTTGTTAGTATGGGTTAGACAGTAGGTTATGGTTATGGAGTAGTTATAGTATGTAGTTATTAGTTAGGTAGTATAGTATGTTATTAATTTTTTATGTTGTTTTATTTTTTTTTTTTTTTTTTTTGTTGTATTTGTTATCTTGTATGGTAGTATTGAGTATGAGTAGTATAGTATGTGGTATAGTTATGGTGGTAGTATTGGTAGCATAGTATAGTATGGTAGTATAGTATTGGGTAGTTATAGTATGGTAGTATTAGTATGTAGATATGGTTAGTATAGTACTGCGTAGTATGTATATGTAGTATAGTATGGTAGTATAGTATGGTTTTAGCATAGTATGGTAGGTATAGATGTATGGTAGTATAGTATGGTAGGAATAGTTGGTAGTATAGTATGGTAGATAGTTCTAGTATAGTGTGTATAGTATGGGTAGTATAGTATGGGTAGTATAGTATGGTAGTAGTAGTTAGGTATAGTATGCGATTAGTATAGTATGGTAGTATAGTACGGTAGTATAGTATTGGTGAGTATAGTATGCGTAATAGTATGGTAGTATAGTATGTAGTATAGTATGGTATGGTAGTATAGTATGTGTATAGTATGTAGTGTATGGAGTATAGTATTTAGTATGATATGTGTATAGTATGGTGTATAGTATGGTAGTATAGTATGGAGTATGCATGGTGGTTATAGTATTGGTAGTATAGTATTGGTAGTATAGTATGGTGTATAGTAGGTAGTACAGGTATGAGTACAGTTGGTGGTATAGTATAGTAGTATAGTATGGTAGTATAGTATGGTAGCATAGTATTGGTAGTATAGTATGGTGTTATAGTATGGCGGTATAGTATCGGTAGTATGTATGGTAGTATAGTATGGTAGTATAGTATGTAGTATAGTATGGTAGTATAGTATTGGTAGTATAGTTATGTAGATAGTATGGTAGTATAGTATGGTGGTATAGTATGGTAGTATAGTATTGGTAGTATAGTATGGTAGTATAGTATGGTGTGTTATAGTATGGTAGTTAATAGTTATGGTAGTATAGTATGTAGTATAGTTATGGTAGTATGAGTAAGTATAATGGTAGATAGGTATGGTAGTATAGTATGTAGTATGGTAGTATAGTATTGTGGTATAGATTGATAGTATAGTATGGTAGTATAGTATTGGTAGTATGGTATAGTAGTATAGTATGGCAGCATAGTATGGTAGTATAGTATGTAGTATAGTATTGATGTATAGTATGGTAGTATAGTATGGCTAGTATAGTATGGTTAGTTAGTATGTAGTATTAGTATAGTAGTATAGTATGGCAGTTAAGTACGGTAGTATAGTATGGTAGTATAGTATGGTAATATAGTACGGTAGTATAGATATGGTAGTATAAGTATGGTAGTATGTATGGTAAGATAGTATGTAGTATAGTATGGTAGTATAGTATGGTAGTATAGTATGTAGTATAGTTATGGTAGTATTGGTGTAGAACTCTCACCTCTGTTTGAAACAACCTCCTAGTTGACTAACATGTCTGTGTCTGGTAGCTGTGTGTATGTGTCTTGCAGCCACTTCCTGTATTGGGCAATCTGGCGGAGAGCTATACTGTTAAATCGAGGCCAGGAAGAAAAGGGGAGAGGAGGGAGGAGAGGAGATGAGGGGGAGGAGAGGAGATGAGGGGAAAGAGGGAGGAGAGAAGATGAGGGGGAGGAGAGGAGAGGAGAAGATGAGGGGGAGGAGGGAGGAAAGGGGAGGAGATGGATGAGAGAAGAGGTAGGAGATAGATGCAGGAGCGGAGAAGAGATGAGGGAGGAGAGAGATGAGTGGAGGAGGGAGGAAGGCGGTGGAGAGGTAGAGGAGTGGGAGAGGGAGATTGAGGGGAGGAGGCGAGGGGAAGGAGGAGGAGAGTAGATGAGGAGAGGAAGAGAAGGAGAGGAGAGGAGATGAGGAGGGGAGGAGGGAGGGAGAAGATCAAATCAAATGTATTTATAAAGCCCTTCTTACATCAGCTGATATCTCAAAGTGCTGTACAGAAAACACAGCCTAAACCCAAAACAGCAAGCAATGCAGGTGTAGAAGCACGGTGGCTAGGAAAACTCCCTAGAAAGGCCAAAACCTAGGAAGAAACCTAGAGAGGAACCAGGCTATGAGGGGTGGGCCAGTCCTCTTCTGGCTGTGCCGGGTGGAGATTATAACAGAACATGGCCAAGATGTTCAAATGTTTCATAAATGACCCACATGGTCAAATAATAATAATCACAGTAGTTGTCGAGGGTGCAGCAGGTCAGCACCTCAGGAGTAAATGTCAGTTGGCTTTTCATAGCCGATCATTAAGAGTATCTCTACCGCTCCTGCTGTCTCTAGAGAGTTGAAAACAGCAGGTCTGGGACAGGTAGCACGTCCGGTGAAAGTCAGGGTTCCATAGGGGGGAGGAGGGAGGAAAGGGAGGAGAGGAGATGAGAGATGAGGAGGGAGGAGAGGAGATGAGGGGGAGGAGAGGAGATGGGGGGGAGAAGGGAGGAGAGGAGATGAGGGAGGGAGAGGAGGGAGGAGAGGAGATGAGGAGGAGGAGAGGAGATGGGGGAGGAGGGAGGAGACGAGGAGAGGAGATGAGGAGGGAGGAGAGAGATGGGGGGGAGGAAGGAGAAGGAGGATAAGGAAGGAGAGGCGGTGATGGGGAGGAGAGGAGATGAGGGGAAGGAGGGAGGAAGGGAGGAGGAAGGAGGAGAGGAGATGAGGGGGAGGAGGAGAGAGAGAGGGGGAGAGAGGAGATGAGGGGAGAAGGGAGGAGAGGAGATGAGGGAGGAGAGGAGGAGGAAAGGATATGAGGGGGGAGGAGGGAGGAGGAGGAGGAGAGGAGATGAGGGAGGAAGGAGGAAAGGAGAGAGAGAAGAAATATTGAGGGTTGAGAAATAATCCTCCGTAACACTCCAAGACATAACTGGTTTCATCAGCGTCCAGAGGAGGTTAATGTCACACCATAACCAATCACCTTGCCGAGTTACAACAAACTCATTTCCTCCCACCGCACCGCGGCCCAACAACACACACACACACACCACACACACACACACACAACACCACACACACCACACCACACACACACACACACACACACACACACACACACGACACGGCGCCACCAGGCACGTCACTCAGCTAATGGCTAATGTTCTCATTTCACGTGATCTAGCCTAGCCCTACGGTAGACTGTACCGACCTGCCGTGTTCTGGACTGCCGCGTTGACGGACAACTCCATGGCCCATGACGACTGTGGCTGTAGATCCTTCTACGTTGCGGACGGGAACTGCGGCCAACGAGCCAGTGCACAACCATTTAATGGCATATTAAGGCTACTTACAGCCTTAGCCAACCAACAGACAGCCAGAAGGAGACAGGGCTGAGGGCAAGGTCCTCCCACCGCTCTTCTTCTTCTTGATAGACGCACTAAGCGTTTCTCCTTCTTCTTGTTTCTTAGGTTACGACTAAGGAAACCATTTTGTCTGAACTATTTTGGATAATTAATTATTTTTAGGCAACAGATGATAGATTATATTTTTTAACAGAAAATAGTTTATCTAGAATGTTTTTTTTTTTGGGGGGACTATTTGGGGCTCTAGATTGTTTGGTGGTTCTGATTATATATATATATAAATATTTTAAAAATGAAATTTAACCTTTATTTAACTAGGCAAGTCAGTTAAAACAAATTCTTATTTCAATGACGGCCTACACGGCCAAACCCAGGCGACGCTGGGCCAATTGTGCGCCCCCTATGGACTCCCAATCACGCCGGTTGTGATACAGCCTGATTCGAACCAGGGTGTCTGTAGTGACGCCTCTAGCACTGAGATTCAGTGCCGTAGACCGCTGCGCCACTCGGGATCCAAATAACAAATATAAAACAATGTTTTTCATAATACTGTACAATGAATATACAAAAAGTTAAATACAAAATAAAAAGATTCTAGACAAATAAGAATATGTTTTCTATAGCAAGAGTATACGCTAGAATGGTTCACAGTTTGAAGGGGAAAGAAATACGATGCTCTCTCATCAGGATGCGTGTTTAAACATAAAAACCACTAGAGACATTTATTGAGGGCTGTACTTCACAAGTTTACTTTGCTCAGAAAGGAAAGCAATCTTCTGAGCCTCTAAACTGCTCAGAGAGAGAGAGAAAGAGAGTTAGAGAGTGAGAGATAGAGAGAGAGAGAGAGAGAGAGAGAGAGAGAGTAAGAGAGAGAGATAGAGAGATAGAGAGAAAGAGAGAGAGAGAGAGAGAGAGAGAGAGAGAGAAAGAGAGAGAGAGAGAGAGAGAGAGAAAGAGACAGAGTTAGAGAGTGAGAGATAGAGACAGAGAGAGAAGAAAGAGAGTTAAGAGAGTTAAAGGCAGAGAACTGAGTTAGGAGAGTGAGAGAGAAAGAAGAGAGAGACGAGGAGAGAAGAGAGAGAGAGAGAGAGAGAGAGAGAGACAGAGAGAGAGAGAGAGAAGAGAGAGAGAGAGAGAGAGAGAGAGAGAGAGAGAGAGAGAGAGAGAGAGAGAGAGAGAGAGAGAGAGAGAGAGACAGAGAGAAGAGAGAGAGAGAGAGAGAGAGAGAGAGACAGAGAGAGAGAGAGAGCGATGAACACCTTGTTATTTTCTCCCCGGTCTCCTTCAACCAAAACATGTACTGTACACAACAATGCAAATGTCCAGACAGTTCTCCACATGTCTCCAACAAATCCACTTCAATCAGTATAGATGTGTGCCATTCCAAAGGGGGAATGGGAAGACAAAATATTGAAGTGCCTTTGAACAGGCTACGGTAGTAGGTGCCAGGCGCAGGGCTGTTACGGTGACCGTATTACCGCCACACCGGTGGTCACGAGTCATGACCGCAGTCAAATTCCACGTGGCCATTTAGTAACCGCAACTAGGCATCTCCAAGCTCTGATGCTGCTGATGGTCATTAGTAGCCTCCCAAACTTGATAACTGCCTGGTACTCAGCACTCTATTGTCCATCTAATCACTCTGACATCAATGCAAAATGTGGTGGAAAATCAACTCAAACACTTCATGAGAACCCATGAGCTCATGTTGCAAAACATTTCTATAGGCTATGTAATTGTGTGAAAAAACAGTTTTGATGGCCTCTACTAAAAAGAGGAAGCTCAGCTTTCTATAGGCTAGGCCTACTATATTTATTTCTCAACTTTCCTAACATTAAGCACATTGATCATATTTATAACAGGAGTATAGCCTACCTGGCTGGCATGAAAATGAACCACGGGAAGAGCGTCCTCCATTCGCTATTTTTCCCCTGCCCCTGTTCTGAGACAGATGCATGATAATGGTCCATTCTAAATCAAAACTAATTTAATCAAAAACTAATGTAAAGACAAGATCAAATCAAGAATAGTCTGACAATATTAACCTATCACTTGTGAATGATGCCCAGCCTGTGTGCAGAAAGGCAAGAAACAGAACATGCCTTTTTAGTGACTTTTTCAAATCATAGTCACACACCTCATGTAGCCTAGCCTAACCTAGCCTAGCTGTAGCCTAGCCCTATATGTTTTGATAAGATTTGTATCACAACTAGTACAACTACTGACAGGAGGTAGAAAAACCATGAAAACAGCAACTATATTAGAGTACAGAACCACGAAAATGAATTTGTTGAATCAATTTGTCTCATCAATTCGTGGGATCAATTTCACATAATCTTCAAAAGAAAAACACTTTACAATATTGCTTTACGTGGTAGACATGCTTTAGGTGGTAGACATGCTTTACGTGGTAGCTATGATTTACGTGGGAGCTATGTGCTGTTCCTCTTCATCAGGAGCTAGTGTGTTTGACAGTCTCTTAGTGTCCACACATCCTGTTACTGGATTTGGATGTGTGGGTGTCACATGGAATCATTTGTAATCTCTAACTAGCTTCTGTTTTTAGACAGCCTAGATACACTCACACACACACACACAACACACACACACACACACACACACACACACACACACACACCACACACACCACACACACACCACACACACAACACACACACAACACACACACACACACACACACACACAACACAGAGAGAGAGAGTCTCAATATCTACTAGGATTAGCGGATGTTTTTTTATTGGTGACATTCCTCAGCTTAACCGCCCATTCCAGGAAGTAGAGAGAATCTGATCTCATAACTACCTGGTTCAGACTGAAAAGAAGAAGTAGAGAGAATCCGATCTCATAACTACCTGGTTCAGACTGACAAGTAGAATATATTGCTACCACGTAAAGCACGGCTACCACGTAAAGCACGGCTACCACGTACATCACAGCTACCATGTAAAGCATGGCTACCACATAAAGCACAGCTACCACGTAAACCATAGCTTACCACGTAAAGCATAGCTACCACGTAAATCATAGCTACCACGTAAAGCATAGCTACACGTAAATCATAGCTACAACGTAAAGCATAGCTACCACGTAAAGCATAGCTACCACGTAAATCATAGCTACCACGTAAATCATAGCTCCACGTAAAGCATAGCTACCACGTAAATTATAGCTCCCACGTAAATCATAGTACCACGTAAAGCATAGCTACACACGTAAATCATATCTACCACGTAAATCAAAGCTACCACGTAATCATATCTACACGTAAATCATAGCTACACGTAAATTATAGCTCCCACGTAAATCATAGCTACCACGTAAAGCACGGCTACCACGTAAGCACGGCTACCACGTAAATCACAGCTACCATGTAAAGCCATGGCTACCACATAAGCACAGCTACCACGTAACCATAGCTACCACGTAAAGCATAGCTACCACTAAAGCATGGCTACCACGTAAAGCATAGCTACCACGTAAATCATAGCTACAACGTAAAGCATAGCTACCACGTAAAGCATAGCTACCACGTAAATCATAGCTACCACGTAACATCATGTACCACGTAAGCATAGCTACCACGTAAATATAGCTCCCACGTAAATCATAGCTACCACGTAAAGCATAGCTACCACGTAAATCGTATCTACCACGTAAATCAAAGCTACACGTAAATCATAGCTACCACGTAAATCATAGCTACCACGTAAATTATAGCTCCCACGTAAATCATAGCTACACGTAAAGCATGTCTACCACGTAAAGCACGGCTACCACGTAAAGCACGGCTACCACGTAAAGCACGGCTACCACGTAAAGCACGGCTACGCACGTAAAGCATGGCTACCACGTAAAGCATAGCTACACGTAAATCATAGCTACAACGTAAAGCATAGCTACACGTAAGCATAGCTACCACGTAAAGCATACT
>NW_019948790.1:0-13521 GCF_002910315.2 Salvelinus sp. IW2-2015
CGCCTAACTTGCTTCAATGGGCAATGATGAGCCAGCTGGTTAACATTAACCTTACACATCTAGCTACATTATTGAACTTCCATCCTCTCAGGCCAGGCCAGAATCGGCATTATAATCATTGGCCAGTATGGAGAATATAAGTAAAAACCACAATTCCAAATCCATATCTCCATCAATTGCTAATTAGGAAAGGGACAATTTTAGCTAGCTAGCTAGCCACCAGAGGACAACAACACAATGAGATTCAAAAAATTCAAAATGATTTCTGTCAAGGATGTTTTGCTCTCGATGTGTTGTGATTGGTGTGAAGCCAAATCCAAACTGTCTTCCCTTTTTTTGGTGCGCCAGGACCATTCACAGTTGAGCTCACTCAGTTTAGCTCAACGCTGATTGGCTATTATTCAATATTTTTTATCAAGGGAGGCCAAATGCTCGCTGGCTTCTCTTGCATTCAATTCTACGGGCAGCACAATGTCATACTCTTTTTGACTAGACAGCCTCAGATAGATGGGCTACACATACGAGACGGAGAGGCGCTGTTTCGCTCGCTCAGATGCTTTCTTGTGAGATAAATTGTGCCTCTTGCAAATTGAAGAGAAATATATATTTTTTATTGTCATTTTTGGGGAAGTTTGGCTTCCCTTGTAATCCATTAATACATGCCACTGTTGTCTCTCAAATACATCGGTACAGTTGTTGGTTAGCTAGGCCTGCACATCTTTGCCATATTACATTACATGAAATTAGTCAATGCTAATATGGCAACACCTCACAAGACATGGTATAAAGAACAAGATCAAACTAGCTTAAACAAGTCACTTCCGATCCCAACATGGCAGTTTCTTGTTCATGTTGTAGCTATCTGGACATGCAGAATCACAACAAATCATGACTTCTGCCCCTTTGAAGCATGAGCATGGTTTTTGTGACGTTGTCAGCTAATCCATCTAATATTGCCATTGAGAGGCTTCGAAGCACTGGTCGGCCATATTTGGCACTCCCCAGTAAAAGCAGTCATCATAGGAATGAATGGAATTCCACAGTATTTCAATTAAATGTTTCAAGAACAAAATTACATGTATTTAAGTATTTTTGTTGTTTGTACTGGGGACAGTAACATTAGTCAACTAAAAAAACTAGACTTTAAGGAACAATTATGTCCTTATTGCTTAATTTACTTATTTTATAATATTTCAATTTAAAAAGTATATATTTACAGTGACAACAGTGCCCTGTGCTGTTTTCTCAGTCCAACTTGCACATAAAATATCAAGACACACGCCATAAGTATTGAAATATCAACAAAAGTCCAACCAAATATAATTCAATTTCTATGATGAACTTATTTCCTTCCACCAATACCTTAACAGCATTTAACCCTAACATCAAACTAACTATGGAGTACAGCAAGGATAACATTCATTTTTTGGACCTCGACATTAGTAAAAATGACAAAGGTTGTTTGCACACATCAATCTTTAGGAAGCCTACAGATGGAATACCATTCGGAGGGCAGACAGCTTTCACCCCAAAAGGCTAAAAGAGAATATTCCACGGCCAATTCCAAAGAGTCCGCGAAAATTGCGATCAGGAAACAGACTCCAGTGTCAAACTGCTGAATTGGAGAATCGCTTCTTGAATCGGGGCTACAGCGTTCAGGTCCTGAAAGATGCAGGTATAAGGGCTGGATTACTTGACGAGAGAACTTATTGCGAAGGGGAGTGCTCGTGATACATCAGAGAGAGTGTATTTGTTACAAAATACAGCACTGAAGCAGAGAACATTAAAAGAATCATTCAAAAATAATTGGGGAATCATCCAAAGTGATACGCTACTACGCCAAGTCTTTCCTGAGCCACCATCATAAGCTTTAAGAGATGTCCTACCCTAAATGACAAATTAGTCCACAGTTAATCTTCCGGTGACTCTCAAACCCAAGGGCTCTTTTAAATGTAACCATTGCAACCATTGCAGAAATATTGCACAGAAGAAGTATTTTGTTGACACAGCTTTCCAAAATGGAGTATACGTCAAGCATTTAATTAACTGCAAAACCACTCATGTCATCTATAGATTGGAATGTCCACAGTGCAAGGTGTTCTACATTGGACGGACAAAGAGACGCCTTCAAGACGGAACACAAGACTACCCCATGGCAAGGCACTGCAAGTCCTTACACCATGGCAACCCTCCCTCTCTATAAGCTATGGGTATTGATCATATTCCGGCCTCTATTAGAAAAGGGACCGTCTTAAACAGTTAAACCAAAGGGAACGTTTTTGGATTTACAAACTACAGGCCACTAAATACACCTGGTTTAAATGAAGATATGGATTTCTCACCTTCCTGTAGGGGTGTGTGATGTCCAGTTGCTGTCATCTAGTGGACATTTTTCTCAATTGCCCTCAGCTATGTTTAGACTGTTGTTGTTCATGTTTTGCTGTGTTCTAGTGTACTATGGAAATATATTTCTTTCTATTCTTGACACTTCTCCCAGTCATATTTAAGGTAGAAACTACCTTTCTAAGTGTCCTGATACTTCGAGCTTGGAGTTGATTTTTATGATAACATAGCTACAGTATTTCACTTTTAATGTGTATAGTATTGCTTACTAGGTGTGTAACCACTCCCTCTTCTAATTAGGGCTAATTGGAAAAGTTGTTCAAAAGAGGACATTGTATAATTTTTTTGTACTCTCTGACGAAGGCCATGCAGCCGAAACGGGGCCGGATTTTTAAAAACTTTGTTTCTATTGAACATGCCATACTAATAAAGGCATTTTAATTAATTATATGAAGAGTGCCTTGTCCTCTTTTCTTTTTGATGACACACGCACACACACACACACACCACACACACACACACACACACACACAACACACACACACACCACACACACACACACACACACACACACACACACACACACACACCACACACACACACACCACACACACACACACACACACACACACAACACACACAACACACACCACATACCAATTTACCCCTTTTACCAAAAGCACGTCACTTGTGTTCTACCATAAATTAACTGAATTTACTGAATGCATTGAACTTGAAATGTCTTCCGCATTTAACACACAGCCCTCTATAGCACAGTACATGGGGTCAGTAGTGCTTCAGCAGAGATCTGGCCAGTCCACATAAACTGAAACTTTTCCTCTCCGGCCTGCTCCACCCAATGGCACCTGCCCTGCAGCTGTGTGTGGAGAGAGACTGACAATGCACAACCTGTGGCCTTAGCAGCAGAAGCTAGTTGTCTGCCTTCCAAGACACACAACGCACACACACAGTCACACACACGTACACAGACACAGTGTCACACATGTGCATAAACACACGCACGCAGACAACTACACATGGACACAGTTTCACACGCACGCACAAACACCACACGCACCACACACACACACACTCTGCTCAGATGGGCTGGGGTTGATTGGGATACCGTTAGTGACTTGAATACTGTATTTCCTTATTTAGCCTCCCTGTAGTAAAGCAAACTACTCCTCAGACAAAAAGGCCACACTTTATTGTCTGATAGTGAGACCATAGTGTAGCATAAAATAAAATATTTAAAGATTTCATGTTGAATTATGATGAGTATACACAGAAAACTATAGGACTCTGGGGAGAGTGAATCACCACACACACACACACACCACACACTGTATTTGTCACGTTCGTGTGTATAAATATCGGACCAAGGTGCAGCGGAGGTTGAGTTCCACATATTTATTATAAGTGAAACTTAACAAGAACAAAACAAATAAATCAATAAACTAACAACGAACCGTGACTACAGAGGTGCTACGTGCACTAACTCAAAACAATATCCAATAAAACACAGGTGGAAAAAGGCTACCTAAATATGATCCCAATTAGAGACAACGAATTACCTGCTGCCTCTAATTGGGAATCATACCAATCACCAACATAGAAATAATAACCCAGAACCCCACATAGAAATAACTAACCAGAACAACCCCCAGTCACGCCCTGACCTACTATACCATAGAAAAACAAAGGCTCTCTATGGTCAGGGCCTGACAGTATTGCATTGTGATGGTTCATGTATTGTATTCCTTGTTTGTTATCTGACTCTAGGACTCTGGAAAGTATGCTGTGAATAGAATAGAATATGACTTGTTGAGACTCCTTGGTTTTGGTTCTTTTGAATCATTCACAATCATACTAGAGCTAATATATCCAACACGATGTTTACAAACAGTACAGGTATTCTACTTCCCTGTGACTCACAGCTCTTGTAACTGCAGTCAACAGACAGAGTGCGTTAGGTATTAGTKCCTCTCTCCATTCTCCTATTGGTTCCCTCACATCCCYGCTTTCCCCTCTCCGTCTTCTGTGAGTGGACAATGTCAGTGATGTCACTACCATTAACAGAGAGAAGAGTCAGATTTCGCCGTCCATAGTAAATACTGTGGCTCTTGGACTATTCAGAGCACAGCATAAGGCAGTAGGGTTTATATATTTTTGAAATCCATTAGCACCATCTGCATAGTAAATAACATTAAACCTATATATGTACTATCATGTATTTGTACAATGCACAAAACCAGCATGATGAGATATCAGCTATGTCAAGAATGACAACAACAAGAAAACATTCAATTCATATTGTTTTTACATTTAAAAAAAAATAGAATAGTCATAGCCTTCAGTGTGATAAACATATCTATATTATATTAATTCCCAAATGTAGGTCTGTAAATAATAAGATTGACGTGACAAAAATATTGAACTTTCCTTCAGTTAATTTCAGTTAATTGTKTCATTGAAGTATATAGAAATAGATTTCTCAAGGGATGCTGCGATACCAACCCTGCTCAAACTGTACTGGATAGTATTTGATCGTTTTCAAGGAATAAAGAACTTTGTCAAGTATTCAAAGGCCKAAAATGTTCTGGAGATATGATGACGAGATTTGTAAGAGTGGTGCCATTTGGGTTGTATCACAAATGGTACCTTATTCTGGATATAGTGCCCTATAGGCCCTGGTCAAAACTAGTGCACTATGTAGGGAATAGTGTGCCATTTGGGACACTTGGACATTTGGGCCTAAGAAAGGTGGTCAGTAAAACTATTTTTTAAACTCAAATTAAATAGGCCAACACACTCTTTCGAAAGTGCAAGAATCCATGGCTATGATATTATGATATGCTTCTGTTATGGTACAGAACATGAGTTCTGTATTCTGTTCTCTTATTCGAGATAGTCTCAATACAATTTAATAAATTTTATAGTATATTCTCTCAGAATTGTCAAAGACTCCAGCCACCTTAGTCATAAACTGTTTCTTCCTACTACCGCACGGCAAGCGGTACCGGAGCGCCAAGTCGAGGTCCAAAGGCTTCGTAACAGTTCTACCCCAAGCCATAAGGGCGGCAGGTAGCCTAGGGGTTGAGCATTGGGCCAGTAACCGAAAGGTTGCTAGATTGCTAGATTGAATCCCTGAGCTGACAAGGTAAAAATCTGTCGTTCTTCCCCTGAACAAGTCAGTTAACCCACTGTTCTTGAGCCGTCATTGTAAATAAGAATTTGTTCTTAACTGACTTGCCTAGTTAAAATAAGATTAATAAAATAAAAAATAAGACTCTGAACAGCTAATCAAAGGGCTACCCAGACCCCTCTTTTATGCTGCTGCTACTCTCTGTTTATAATTGATGCATAGTCACTTTAACTCTACCTACATGTACATATTACCTCAATTACCTCAACTAACCGGTGTCCACGCACATTGACTCTGTACCGGTACCCCCTGTATATCGCCTCGGTTGTTTATTTTACTGCTGCTGTTAATTATTTGTTACTTTTATTTTCTATTTTGTACTTAACACTTATTTAATTTGTCTTAAAGCATTGTGGTTAAGGGCTTGTAAGTAAGCATTTCACTCAAGGTCTACACCTGTTGTATTCGGCACATGTGACAAATAAAATTTGATTTGATACATTGTTGCCCTTAGCCTAATGTCATTAGTTGTGAGTTAAATAAGACTGTCTTTCTGTGTAATAGATTGGCTATTGCCAATTGTTTTATAGATACACTACATGTGCTGTGTTTAGCCACCATGCCTCCATCTTGGCACACCCCCACCATTGTAAAAACTACCTAGAAAGCTATAGAATGCATTTATTCATGTCTGCATTCGTTTTTGCCACATTTATTATATTATACACACCTTAATGCATATCTTTACATATTATGTTGAGCTAAAGATACAAATAAATAAAATATATTATATATTTTTTAAATCCTAAAGTATAATTTTTTGAGATTGCTAATGTTACTGTCCTCACTACAACAACAAAAATACTTAAATACATGTAATGTCTACTTGAATACTAGAGTATGAATCCATTCTTTCCTATGGAGGACCGTACTGGGGAGTGCCAATATGGCCGAACAGAGCCTTCAAAGCCTCTCAATGGCCTATACATAGCAATCAGCGATCCAGGGGTTTATACATCATTGGTTATTATAAATAGCTCAATCTCACCAAGTGGAAACGTAGCCTATGCTTCGTGAAGCGCGAAACACGAAACACATAATTAAAGTCCAAATGAGCGCACAGCAAAGACGCTACCATTCTAGTAGAATCCAACAGCTGTGTTATAGCAGTCAATATGAGCAGTGTAAAATAAGTTTGGATTTGTATAAGTACGAACGGAGTGGTCCCGGAGTATCACACGTTTGATTGATTTTGAGAAGGGAAATTCAGGAACCAAATAAATGAAATACAGGGCGGACTGTCGGTCATTTTTGGAGAACTGCTTTTGGGTGTAACTTTGCCCTTATACCGGTAGTCGAATGCACCCACGTCGGGCCTCGGGAAGAGCTGGCTCATGGCGAGGAGGCAGTCTGCCCTAAAATCCGGACCATAAAACTCACCAGGAAAGCCAACACTATCCGGGACAACTGTGGAATCGTATTGGACCATTTGACGAAGCGCGCGCCCGGCTTTTTTGTGACGAGCCAGATTGACCTTAAACACAGTTTTAAAGTTACATATTATTTCAGCGGAAGGCTATCATTTTTTGCCTCGCTGCCTGCGTTGCTACTTCGCTACAATCAAGCCGTTTTAGTGCGACCACACCCTCTCTGCTTCCTGATACTAGGCAATACAGAATATGTAGCGGGAGAGAYCACAACTGACTTTCAGTTTGGAATCSCCACCACTCATTTTTCAGTGAAGTCTTGTGGTRGACCGACATGTTASTTGTGAAAGATTGTTTCAGACGTGTTCAGGAGTTTAGGCCATCATTTAAACAGGGACACGACTGCTATGGATATCAAAACCGAAACCCGACACAGGATATTCCGGACAAGACATCCACGCCCTGCYTTTTGCTAAGAAGTGCTTATGGACAATAGATATGCCTATGGAATCGAACCTGCCGGACGAACAAGTGTCTATCACGGGACTGTGTATGAAAAAGAAGAGGTTGAAAGTCGCGGGAGGGTCAGTGCAATTGGCCTGTTGCGTTTTTGGAGCCTTCTGTTTGGAAAGACTCATGTAATGATGATGCAGGAAAGGCAGAGGGAGCGAGGAGTGGTCGAACGGAACTGTKTGGGTGGTGCTCTCCTTGTAACTGGAATGAGCCAGCCTCCCGGTCAAACTAGGGTGGTCAAATTTAGTGGGAACTCTTCAACGGACAATACGGTTCACATACACCCTGCCTTCAAGCAAGCAGGTATTTTAAAATCCTATCGTGTTCTCGAGTAAATTTAATCAGAAAAAAGGACACGTCTTTAAAATTGTAGTTTCAGTTCAAATATTATCAGATCGATAATATTTTTAGATTTTATTAAATTCATAACTTTTAATATTATCCGTGTACAGTCTGCACTTAGCCTGAAGTACAGGCACCTTGGTGGCACTGCAGTTTAGTGTGAGTTTATTACAATAACCTGTGAATTCTTCTGTTTTGCGAAACCCTGGGAAGACAATAGATATTAGCAGGTGGATGAAGTTTTTTTTCCTGGGCATTTTATTTAATATGTAAACATTATAAACACTGAGTAAATGAAAAGTTATAATTTGAAGGGATTCTCGTCACAAAAAAAATGTAAAGGAAGGAACTCTCATTGAAGAGTAAGTGTTTAGAAAAGTTCATTTTATAGATCATAGCTCAAAACCAAGTTACTAATTGAACCCCAACAGAATTCCTCTCCGTACTTTTGTATGAGAATAATGAGCTGGAGTACCATGACTTACAACTTGTAGTTTGATCTCAGCAAATGTTTACTTTGAGAATACAATGCCCTGTGCTTCTTTGCAATCTCACATTGACCACATACAGTGGACTACATGTACTCTGAAGGACTATAAGGAATATTCTCTGGCCAGTTCAAACTCACAGTTTTACACTTATAGGGGTGTGTGTTACCGTTAATAACAATGTCTTAAACTACGCTTTCTGACCATGGAGTGTGTGACGACGTAAAACACGTTTCTCATTGAAACCCCCCCACAAATCGAGCAGCTTGACCCCCCTACTATGGCTAGTAGTGGCTCAGGGAGGTCAGCTAGCGAGGGTTCCAGCAGCACACAGAGCAGCAGCTTGCAGCAGAGGAAGAAGCTCTCGTCCATCTGTGACACGTGTAAGGGCAAGATGCAGCTGGTTGCCGACCTCCTCCTGCTCTGTAGCGAGACACGGCCCGTGGTCACCGCGGATGGCGTGGCGGTGGCCGAGACCTTCGAGCAGTGCCGCGACACGGTCATCGCCCGCACCAAGGAACTCTCCATCCTCACCCACGACATCCAGTCGCAGCTCAACATGGGCCGCTTCGTCGAGGTGGGAGAGCGCTTACTAGAGATGGGGGACTTGGTGGTGTCGTTGACCGAGTGTTCGGCGCAGGCTGCATACCTAGCYGCGGTGGAGACCTCGGGTTCTCAGCCGTGTCTGCCAGGGCTGGTGGACCGCTACAAAGTGACACGGTGCCGCCACGAAGTGGAGCAGAGCTGCAGCATCCTCAGGGTCACGCCGCTGCCGGACCTCACGCCCCAGCTACTACTGGAGCTATCTCAGAACATCTCCTGCAACCTCAAGACCCTGACAGATGCCTCGGGCCTGGCCAGCGAGAGGTCCAAGGACCGCTTCGCCAAAGAACAGTTCAAGCTCAGCGTCAAGAGCATTAGCACGAGCGGCACGGCCCTCTTGGCCTGCGTCCGGGAAGTCAAGACGCAGCCCAGCGAGCTGACGCGCAACCGCTGCGTCCTGTTCAGCGTGGCGCTGGTCCAAGCGGTAAACGCATTGGTCGGGTTTGCCACGGAACCGCAGTTTTTAGGCCGGGCGGCGAGCGTGTCACCCGAGGGGAAGGGTGTGCAGACGGCAGTTCTGGGCGGCGCCATGAGCGTGGTGTCAGCGTGCGTCCTTCTCACTCAGGGCCTCCGGGACGTCTCCCAGCATCCAGAGAGCAGCACCAAGATGGCGGACTACAGGGAGCGCCTGCGCAACTCGGCCTGCGCGGTGTCGGACGGCTGCACGCTGCTCTCACAGGCGCTAAGGGAGAGGTCTTCACCCAGGACTCTACCGCCAGTCAATTCCCATTCTGTGAATTAGTTTAATAAAGAAATATAAATGAACCCATTCTAGAAGTGATCGTGGATGACAAAATCCCATCTCTATCGCCTTGTTTTGGCATACCAAAGAGACTCGCTCGGATTGGCCCTGTTCGTTTAGGGTCGGGAGGTTGAGTGAGAGCAGAGAGAGAACACAAAGGAAGMAGTCTGGATCTGGTTCTACGGATGAGATAGGTGTGCTGTGTTTGGACTTTTACTGAGCTTAAAGTAACAACATCGGAAAACAAGGTTTTGGTTGCGCTGGATGTGACCAGAACCTCACCATAAGAAACTGACAACTTAAACTCAGTCTTCAATCTACACACACCTGTTGGCCTTCTCTTTGCCAAAAACAAACATACAATGATCTTAAAACCTGATAAAGTTTACCTCAGTTTTCAGCTATGGTGAAAACGCCAGATATGAAATGATGGATGTAGCCTGCCATGTGTGTGTGACCTATGACCTATGACCTATGGACCCCCAGGTGACCTTTAGTAGAAGTACATGTGCTCTAGTGAGAGTAGGAAGTAAGAAGAAGAGTGTCCTTCATCGCTTGTGTTTTTCAATGTGTGAAATTCTTAAAATGGGTAAAAGCTGCTGTGAGTGTGTGCCATAGGTTTTACACTATCTACCAGACTTACCATAGTATTGTTAATGTGTTGTTTTTTTTGATCATGCATGTATAAATTAGTATTTATTTCAACTATTAAAAAGGTTGTTTCTCATAAGCGCTGCTCTCAGATCAGTCTTTGTGTCAGCATACCGTTAATATAAATGACTCTGTTATAACATCCACTACTTCACTATGTGATGTAGACAGTCAAATTTAACCCTAAATGCTCCACAAATCACTTATAAACTATGTTTATATTGTATAAAGGGTGGCTTAAGGGTTTGCCACATTTGGCAAAGCACTAGATGTGAGGGCCCAGTTATATCACCCTGGTATTGTATGACATTTGCTTGTACATTATTTATGAGCTCTCCATGTAGACCTCTTAATGGTTTATGAAGGCTTCATTTACCCTCACAAGATGGACCTTGTTTAAAACGTGACCATAAAGACAGTGTGTAGCTACCATGATTTAATAAGGTGAAACACAGTAGTTAGAAGACTGACTCTCTCTCTGTGTCGATCTCTCTCATGTGTGATCATCATGATTTGTTCTGAAATCTGATTTGATATGATGAAAGAATATGGGGTCATTAACATGATGTATATGTTGTCTGTAGTAACATGAAGGAACAGGTCCTAGTGGGGGCTGTTACAGATGATGATTAATAACAGTCTTTATTGCCTGAATGAAAACACACACTCTACGCTGACGGAAATTAGCCATGTAAATTAATTCAGGTTGCCATGTCAGCCAGATATTGTAATTATATCACATAGCCTTTAACACAGGGTTCAAAGTACAGTACGCAGTTTTTTGTGGTTTGTTTAATTCACTATGGGTGGTGTAGGCCCAGGCCTGTATTCATAAAGCCTCTCAGGGTAGGAGTGCTGATCTAGAATCAGTTTAGTTTCATTCACTATGAGGTGGTGTAGGCCCGGGCTGTATTCATAAAGCCTTCAGGGTAGGAGTGCTGATCTAGATCAGTTTAGTTTCATTCACTATGAGGTGGTGTAGGCCCGGGCCTGTATTCATAAAGCCTCTCAGGGTAGGAGTGCTGATCTAGAATCAGTTTAGTTTCATTCACTATGATCTAGAATCAGTTTTTACATCATCATGAGTAAGATTAAATGGAAAGAGGGACCTGATCCTAGATAAGCACTCTACCCTGCTGCTTTATGAATACTGGTCCTGATACTGAAAATGATAACTGACCAGTCATAGACTGAACAATTATGCAAGACAGAGTCACGGTCCTGCTAGTATCACTTGGATGAAAGACAACAGGTCTTATGATTATTCTTATACGTTCTTAGTGTGTTTTAGCATTAACATATAATATGATAACATTTATAATATAAAGATTTATAATAAACTTTTTATGTGGCAATTGGTCTACTGAATCAAACTCAGAATTGTTATGAGATAAACCAATGCATAATGGGGTTTATAACATGCTTATGTCTCACAACACATTAACGTGTTAGTACATCATACAGTAACTGTTGGCTTCAAGTTTTAACTACCGTTCAGTGTGTTTTAGTTTTCATCTAACTCAAGGTCAATCCATGTTGTGTCAGCTTCATTGTTCCTTTGAAAATGTCCTCAGAGGCCCCGTCCAGTCTTCCTAGCACGCAAGTACGAATACACTGAGCAGGATAGACCCTGATCTGTTCCATTTGTTATCGTAGCGCTTCACCATAAGCCCATCTAGCTCCTCTCGCCCCTCTCGCTAGAGGGACTCCCAATCATGGCCAGTTGTGATACAACCTGGAATCGAACCAGGGTCTGTAGTGATGGCTCTAGCACTGAGATGCAGTGCCTTAGACCGCTGTGCCACTCAGGAGCCCATGTCCATGTGTGTGTTTGATGTCTGTGTGCCCCTATCTCGCCTTTGCCACACACATATGGAAAAAGCATCCTCTTTGACCCAGCCCAAACTTTGTCCCCTTACACACACACACACACACACACACACACACACACACACACACACACACACACACACCACCAACACAAACACCACCCACCACACACACACACACACACACACACACACACACACACACACACACACACACACACACACACACAATCCACAGGCCCACCACACTCACTCATCACTCTGAGACAAAGCCCCCATAAACTGGTGCTCTTGACCGACGCTCAGCTCTCAAATCCTGCTTTAATGAAAAGGTTATGATGTAGGGACGAGCAGCATTCGGCATCTGAGGGTCTTAACTGAATCCCCTTCCTAACTCACACCAGCCCAACTGACTGCAGGTCAATCTGTCATTCAGTGGTTTTATCCAGTGGTATTGATCATAGTGTTCAGTGGTATTCTGTGTTGTTTCTAATCTGAGGGATGTTTTGACTACTATTTCTCACGCAGTTGTATGAGAGTACGATTGCTGATTTTAGGATCAGTTTTGCCATTTAGATTACAATGAATATGATTACATGGACATTAGGTGCCTGATCCTAGATCAGCACTCCTAATCTGAGTCACTCCTAATCTGTTTATGGCACATGAGCTCTATAATTTGAAAGAACAGAAGTAGATCACATTTGCGTTGAGGTTAACACAAGGGTCATTGTCAAGTTCCTGTACATTTCTGACTTCTGTTTAAAATCTGGGTGTAACGAAGTCTTTTCGACCAGTTTACAACAGGTTATAATCTGGGTGTAACGAAGTCTTTTCGACCAGTTTACAACAGGTTATAATCTGGGTGTAACAACGTTATTTCAACCAGTTTACAACAGGTTATAATCTGGGTGTAACYARGTCATTTCGACCAGTTTRTCCAGCTGGGAGTGTACATGGCTGAAATGACTGTCATTCACACTACCAGCTCTCACAGTCTCACATCAGAATTAGACGCTCATCCATGTTTCTCAAATGTCAAATTTCWAAGTAGTTCCAAACGTCTAATATCTAAATGTTTAAGGTTAAATTTCAGCATTAACTCCAAATTCTTAAGGTTAGGCATTCAATCCAAATGGTTAAGATAGGGGTTAAGGTTTGGGATTGGCTTAAAACAAAAATATTAAAAAAAAACATTATATTGCTGGATTTTAACTTGCAACCTTTGTAATCAGTGGCAGTTGTTTACACCAATTCACCATCCCTGTCCATAATGCCCTAGCAAAACCAAAATCTACTTTAAGGTAAAAGCGCTCACTGTTGCCCCTAGTGGCCGTTTTCCTAGTCATCTCCCGACGTCCTCAGACATGGATGGACATCGAATAATGACTTTTGTCACAGGTGACCTGGCTACATTCACAACAGTGCCCAATTA
>NW_019948790.1:13660-18660 GCF_002910315.2 Salvelinus sp. IW2-2015
CCTAGTCATCTCCCGACGTCCTCAGACATGGATGGACATCGAATAATGACTTTTGTCACAGGTGACCTGGCTACATTCACAACAGTGCCCAATTATTTCAAACACTGCAGCCCAACTGTCACAGTGTGAGCACTGTTCACTTCCTAAGTGACCTAGTATTCTTTAGCCTTCCTGTCTGTGTCCTGGCAGGAAGGGGGAGAAAGGTATTTGTGTGTGTGTGTGTGTGTGCATGCACGCGCGTGCACATACACGTCTGTATCTGTGTCTGTGTGTGTGTCTGTGTATGTGGAGATTCCCTAGAAACACACTACTTCAATACAGCTACGACCGGAAGTGACTTTTTCGTAGCAGGTTAGGAGAACTTCAAATCAAATCATATCAMATKTTTTTWGTCACATGCGCCGAATACAACAGGTCTGTGTTGAATACAACAGAWTACAACGAATACAATAGGAATACACCTTACAGTGAAATGCTTACTTACGAGCCCCTAACCAAGAATGCAGTTTAAAAAMAATACGGATAAGAATGAGAAATAAAAGTAACAAGTAATTAAAGAKCAGCAGTAAAATAACAATAGCGAGACTATATACAGTTGTGTACCATTACAGAGTCAATGTGCGGGGAAACCGGTTAGTTGAGATAGGGGCATGTAAAACGTCTGCCTTCTTCTCCGGCTCCATCTTAACCTTACACAGCAGGTTAGGAGAATTAGGTTAAGGTTAGGAAAAGGGTTGGGATTAGCATCTAGCGAAAAAATGCTCTCCTTACCTGCTACGAAAAGTCAGTTCTGGTCTAGGGTTTAAATTAGGGTAAGGGGGTAGATTTAGTGTTAAGGAAAATAGGATTTTGAATTGGAATCAATTGTTGGTCCCAAAAAAGTTATGGTTAGGTTTAGGGTTAGGGGTTAAGGTTAGGGGTTAAGGTTAAGGTTAGGTTCAGAGGTTAGGGAAAATAGGATTTTGAATGGGAATCAATTGTTGGTCCTCACAAGTATAGCAAGACATAGCTGTGTGTGTGTGTTGGTGAAGCCCCCAAAACTGTTAGTCCGCAACAGGAAATGCAACAGGAAATCAATAGCCCCGGCTATCAGGAGACGCTTCCTTTCCTTCACAGCACTAAATGTCGGAGGCATAATTTTCGAGCAAGGGTTTCGCCCCATTTCCTGCCTGTGGAGGGTAGGACTTGCCTATCCACGTCCCCAGCCAGTCCCAAGGCCGACAGCAAGCAGCTCCATCCGGCCTGACCCAGTGCTGACATCATCAGAGTCTGTCTGTAACAGACCGGGAGATGGACCGCTGCTTTCCTGAGAGGAAAGGCTGTTGCTTTGTGTTGTGGCTGTTCAGAGTTCAACCACAGAGTAGACTCACTCACACATAGACATTCACACGCACTGTAGGAGAGACACAATCAGATGTAAAAGGTTATTACTATTTTATGTCATGTTTGACCTTGGATGGATGAAAATGAATGAATGAATGAATGAACAATCACATTAATGAATGAGCAATTTAATAAATGGATGTATAGATGAATGAATGACTGAGTGAACCAACAACTGAATGAATGAATAGTGGTGAGCCATGAAGACTTCAGCCACTACGCAGCTGAGGACATTGTGCCAATCAGGCCTGGCACACCTGCAGCTGTTGAAACGTTTGTGCCAGTTTGCCAGTGCAAAAATAATCTGAGGAGCAGAGAAGACGCTTGCTGTGCTGCTGAGCCTCCCAGAAATGATTATTTCAAGCCTTTATTGATTTGAGTTGAGAGTTTGATAACTTTATGTCGATAATCTTTATGTTCCATATTTTACTTCTTGAAGAGGAATCTTTATTGTGGTGAGTTGTCACCTTTTGAAGATTATCATCATGGTACAAGACGAATAAAATGGCACCGTGAGCATCTGTTGGACCTAAAACCTTTTCTACGGTCAGTGAGCGCCACCAACCCCCTGAATGAATGGATTAATGAATGTAATCTTCCTGGGGTAAAGCAGATCTGAAAGCACAATCTGAAAGTCTATTTTTGAAAAGGTTTAGTAACGTTGCTCCAGTGTCCAGCACAGCTGACATGTAACCCCAGATACATAGATAGACTTACCTGATCAGGTGGCAGTATTACCATGAGGCTAACACCACCTGTCTAACTGTTCACAACAGATCCCATTACATGTGGAGGCSACAGAGAGCTAGCGGATTCGTTTACGGTATTAGCCATGTTGTATCCAAGATGGCCGAAAAATACAATGTAAACTGCCAACAGTTTTGTTCTGTGTTCTCAAAGACTCAGATCTAGGATCAGCTTCCCCTCCCCAATCCTAGCCTTAACCATTGGTGGAGAAATGTTTTAGAACTAAGAGGGGTGAATGTGTTATGAAGCTGAGTGGTGAGGATTTCATTGTGCTAACCTTTTAACCTCTTTCAGTACAGGGACTACTGAGTATACGTAGGGGGTTATATTGAGGGAAGTATGGGTGGTGTTCAGAAGAGAGGAAATGTTTTTTTAAAGAGTGAAACCTGGAGGTACTACCAGAACATGTCCAATTAGAACATATATCTTTGTTTTCTGTTGCAAAAAGTGTTGCTACCATGTGCACTACTAAACATGACCCAGGTGACCTGTCACATCTCTATTCCATTATTATGGTCTGGCATGATGAAACATCTCCTTCAAGCCTTATTTAGACACGAGGGGGATTCTGCCTCTGTAGATTCTGTCTCTGTGGTTGCTCATTACCTAGAGAGTGTATGATCAGTGGGCCAGAGCAGCAGCAGCTGGTTCTTGGGTGCACACACACACACACACACACACACACACACACACACACACACACACACACACACACACACACACACACACACACTCCGGTCAACTTTCCCCTAACCTTAGTTTCTTTGAAACTGACAACCTTACTCAACCAATGTTTTTACTGAACCTTTGATGAGCTAGCCTACAACCTGTTTAATCTCCCCCTCTGATGACTGGGGATCACCCACCCTTGAGTTAGAGGACTGGTCTCTACACAAGAGGGATTTACCAGCAAACCACTGGTGAGCCCTGGCTAGAGGACTGGTCTCTAGACAAAGGAATTTACCAGACAAACCACTGGTGAGCCTGGCTAGAGGACTGGTCTCTAGACAAGAGGAATTTACCAGACAAACCACTGGTGAACCCTGGCTAGAGGACTGGTCTCTACACAAGAGGAATTTACCAGACAAACCACTGGTGAGCCCTGGTTAGAGGACTGGTCTCTAGACAAGAGGGATTTACCAGACAAACCACTGGTGAGCCCTGGCTAGAGGACTGGTCTCTAGACAAGAGGAATTTACCAGACAAACCACTGGTGAGCCCTGGCTAGAGGACTGGTCTCTACACAAGAGGAATTTACCACAAACCACTGGTGAGCCCTGTAGAGGACTGGTCTCTACACAGAGGAATTTACCAGACAACCACTGGTGAGCCCTGGCTAGAGGACTGGTCTCTAGACAAGAGAATTTACCAGACAAACCACTGGTGAGCCCTGGCTAGAGGACTGGTCTCTAACACAAGAGGAATTTACCAGACAAACCACTGGTGAGCCCTGGCTTGGTAGCAGGGGATATGACAGGTGGTAGGGGACATGATCTGTGGGAAACTCCATACAGACGACTCACAGGTGGCTCTTAATAAGTTTACTTAAAACAATGGAATCAGGGAGGTCAAGCATTAAGCTCTTCCTGCTGTGTGTGTTGTGTGGTGTGTGTGTGTGTGTGTGTGTGTGTGTGTGTGTGTGTGTGTGTGTGTGTGTGTGTGTGTGTGTGTGTGTGTGTGTGTGTGTGTGTGTGTGTGTTGTGTGTGTGTGTGTGTGTGTGTTGTGTTGTGTGTGTGTGTGTGGTGTGTGTGTGTTCCTGTGGGTCCTCAGTCAGACAATAGCGAGCAGGGTGGGGTCGCCCCGGCAGGGGACAGGACACGGGAAGGGTGGGAAACGGCCCTGAGTGTGTCTGTGTGTGTGTGTGTGTGTGCGCGTATGTGCAACCCCTCTGAGTACACTGTTGAAACATCAACCATTGTGGCTCAAACAGAGCCATCCAGTGTCCAGTCGCCTAACAGGGGTGTGTGAGTTAATGATGTATTCAGAGCCACACAAAGACACCACTGTCCCATTTCTCAACAGAAACACAACCATACTTCGGTAGGGCCAGACCTTGTTCAGAAGAGTTCAGAAGTCAAACAGGCTCTAACTCTCCCCCTCAGAACGAGACAACGGCAGAGGAAGGGAGGGGCGGGACTGGAATTAAAAATGGACTGAGAGACAGCCAAGTTTCCATAGAGTTTCTGTGGGTGAACCTATATTCAAGGGTGTTCTCCCTTAAAGCGCAGAGAGCAGCTGTCAGGGTCGGAGTTCAGAGAACAACGATGGGATGGTCACTAACATCACCTGTAATAACACCTCAAGGTCAGAGGTCAGGGCAGGAGAAGGACATTAGGGGACGATTAATGTCTTCACATGAAATCTACTCAGTTCAGTTATTATCTGTGGTCCTGAATGGCTCAGCTGGTAGGGCATGGTAGAGCACTTGCATCACTAGGGTGGTGGATGTGTATCCCGCTGTGGCCACCCATTCCAAACTGTATGCAAGTTGTACTGTAAGATGCTTTGGATAAAAGTCTCTGGCTGCATTGTATGTATTATTGTCTCAGTGCATTATCAAAACGGAGGCATTTGTTGTGTTATCATGCCTATCATCTCTATGTGTAGGGAAATCAATATGGTTAATGTATCTTTTATCAAGTTATTTATATAGTCTGTATACAATACATGTCAGTATACATAAATGTAATATGTTAGCTTTTCAGTGAAGGTATTTAGTTCAATATAGATTATAACCATTTGATTATGGATTGTAGTTGGTTTCACAGGCTTGATCCTCCTGACAATAAAATGATGGTTTGCTGTATAGTGACAACCTTTACGATGAGACAACTGTTTCACATGATCACAGTTGGCATCACTTAGACTT
>NW_019948790.1:20221-27404 GCF_002910315.2 Salvelinus sp. IW2-2015
GTATGTGCAACCCCTCTGAGTACACTGTTGAAACATCAACCATTGTGGCTCAAACAGAGCCATCCAGTGTCCAGTCGCCTAACAGGGGTGTGTGAGTTAATGATTGATTCAGAGCCACACAAAGACACCACTGTCCCATTTCTCAACAGAAACACAACCATACGGTAGGGCCAGACCTTGTTCAGAAGAGTTCAGAAGTCAAACAGGCTCTAACTCTCCCCCTCAGAACGAGACAACGGCAGAGGAAGGGAGGGGCGGGACTGGAATTAAAAATGGACTTGAGAGACAGCCAAGTTTCCATAGAGTTTCTGTGGGTGAACTCTATTCAAGGGTGTTCTCCCTTAAAGCGCAGAGGCAGCTGTCAGGTCGGAGTTCAGAGAACAACGATGGGATGGTCACTTAACATCACCTGTAATAACACCTCAAGGTCAGAGGTCAGGGCAGGAGAAGGACATTAGGGACGATTAATGTCTTCACATGAAATCTACTCAGTTCAGTTATTATCTGTGGTCCTGAATGGCTCAGCTGGTAGGGCATGGTAGAGCACTTGCATCACTAGGGTTGTGGATGTGATCCCGCTGTGGCACCCATTCCAAACTGTATGCAAGTTGTACTGTAAGATGCTTTGGATAAAAGTCTCTGGCTGCATTGTATGTATTATTGTCTCAGTGCATTATCAAAACGGAGGCATTTGTTGTGTTATCATGCCTATCATCTCTATGTGTAGGGAAATCAATATGGTTAATGTATCTTTTATCAAGTTATTTTATATAGTCTGTATACAAATACATGTCAGTAACATAAATGTAATATGTTAGCTTTTCAGTGAAGGTATTTAGTTCAATATAGATTATAACCATTTGATTATGGATTGTAGTTGGTTTCTACAGGCTTGATCCTCCTGACAATAAAAATGATGGTTTGCTGTATAGTGACAACCTTTAACGATGAACAACTGTTTCACATGATCACAGTTGGCATCACTTAGACTTCTGCCTTAAACACTCCCAGGCCTTTGATGTGTAACTAGCCGTGTAGGAGGATGAAGTCATCATCACAAATAAGGAGAGATGGGGGGAGAGAGAGACCAGAAAGAAAGTAGAAGTCAGTGAAAGAGGGAGACCAGAGAGAAAGACCAGAGAGAGAGAGACACCGAAAAACAGAAAAGGGAAATAGAGACACCAGAAAAAGAGAGTAGAGAGGAGGGGTCCACAGAACAAAAAGCATATGAACTGAAGGTTGAGGTGAGTGGGTGTGTGGGCTGAATGGGGAAGTATTTAGACATTTTGGGTGGGTATCATGTGTCCCAGGGGGTAGGCTTTCACTCACCCTAGCTCTGGGTGTGTTGTTGGTGTGGTTGGTGTTGGTTTTTTCTGGAAGGCAGAATATTAAAGACATTTCAATGGTGAGTTTCCGAAAGCCTCGTAGCTAACATGTTACTTTATTCTATTGATGAAACAGACCAAGAAACGGACTGGCCATAGGGCAGTTCAGGCAAATACCCAGTGGCGGTGGGCCAGTGTGTAAAAATACMGGATTTCTGGTTCCAGTCCACCCCTGCCCAAACCCACACAAATGTGGATCCTTAGAGGTAYAATGTATTGTTATTAATTCTGTTCCTATCTGAAACATGAAGGGTGGGTGATGATATAGTCATCAGAGCATGACTTACAGAATGGCTTGTGTACCAAATAGTACCCTATTCTCTATATAGTGCAYTTGTTTTGACCAGAGCCCTGTGGGCTAAGTAGTGCACTATGAAGGGAATAGGGAGCCATTTGGAACACAGTGGASTGTAGCTCAGGAAATGTATGGTAAATAGTATTTCTTAACCGTGAACAGTCTTACTGTATTATTAAATGGAGTTTCACTTGAACCAGTGACTTTGCTTGTAGGGAAGCAGAGTTCTGCCTGTTCCATAAAGTTTCACACCTCTTAGCAGAGAGAATTCAGAGATCATTATTTTGACATATCCAGGTAACGCCCTGTCAAAGACATTCAATTCCTGTCTGGCTGTGGGCATGTTTTGCAAACAGTGCTACATTGAACGTTTGTAATAAATGTCCACAAAGATATGACTTTGAGACGAGTGTGCTAAATATGAGCTGTGTGTGTGTGTGTGTGTGTGTGTGTGTGTGTGTGTGTGTGTGTGTGTGTGTGTGTGTGTGTCGTGTGTAGTGGTGTGGTGATGGTGTGAGTGTAGTGTGTGTGTAGATGTGTGTGGTGTTGTGTGTGTATGTTGGTGTGATGAGCTGTGTGTGTGGTGTGATGTGTGTAGGTGTGTGTGAGGGGTGTGTGCTTGGTGTGGTGTTAGTGCTAAAGGAGTGCTAATGTGAACTCAGAGTAACCTCTCTCTCTTGGGACATTTCTCGGAAGTGTGATGTAATCTCTTCCCTATGCCGAGTCTCCAACCCTCCTCGGTCTGTCTCAGACCTCCACACAGACTAAATAATTGTCATCGGGTATTAAATCAGTAAATGACCGGTAATATGTACCGGTAATATAACTCGAGGTAATATAACTCGGATAATATGACTCGGTTAAATATAACTACGGGTAATATAAACGTCTAGTGGTATATAAACTCACGTATTATATAACCCTATGTTGACATGTTAATCATGAAGTAAGTTACCCGGGGTACATATGTTCAAATAACTGAAAATTCATTATCATCGTACAATACCATTGAATGAGAACGAAGTAACGATATCAACCATCACATAATAACTGAATTCCATTACTGTTGTGTTTGTGTATTTGGGTTTATAGTTCAGGCATGGTAATGTTCTGACAGATTATCAGCAATTTGTTTTGGGAGGATAGGGAGACCCCGTCCCTGCATGTACAGTAAGACAGACTGAACCATTTACAGAAGATAAATACTAGACAACCAAAATCAATTCAAACTCACAGCAAATCAACAGCTCCAACAAACAATATCTTCACAGGTTAGATTATCAACTTCAGTGATACACCCAACAAGTACAAGAGCTACAAGTCACTCGAGAAGGACAAAACATTATGCTGGATTACATATCATCTAATAATTGAAGTTCAATCAATTAGTCACATGATCCGAATACAACAAGTGTAGACTTTACCCCAAGGTAACACAAGTGAGCAATGCTGAGTTCAAACAAGGTGTCGACACCTAGACTTCACGTTAGGAAATGAAGTGAGCTCTTACGTGGGGACCTTAACCCAACAATGCAGTTCAAAAGAGTTAGGGGCCTAAAAAAGTATTTACCAATAAAGCTGAAAGTAAAAAAATTATAAAAAAATAGTAGTCCACATATAAATATACAACAACGCAGGCTGATATACAAGGGTACCGGTACCCGTAAACGGAGTCAGGATGTGCGGTGATACAGGTTAAAGTAGAGGTAAAGGTGACTAAGCACATAGATAATTAAACAGCGAGTAGCAGACAGTGTGATAAAGAGATAGGGGGGGATCAATGTAAATAGTCCAGGTGGCCATTTGGTTAAACTTGTATCGCGAGCGCTCCCTTATGCGCTTGGGGGGTAGAAGTCGTGTGAGGACCCTTATGGGCTCCTAGACTTGGTGCTAGTAAAGCTCGGGGGATCAACCTCACTTGCCAAGTGCGGGACGCAGAGAGAACAGTGCTTATAACTTAGGTTGACTATGGAAAGTCTTTGACAATTTTGGGGTTTTCCAATCTGACACCATCTAGTATATTTAGCATTTCACCCCGGTACTGGGCTGTATCGCACTACCCTTGTAGCGCCTTACACCGGTCAGCATTGCCAAGCAGTTTGCCGGTGGATTTTACCCAGAACGCAGACGGTGAAGGGCAATCTGTCAAGGATGGATCATCTATGGTGACATGGAGCCTGTAGAACCTTTTGAGGATCTGGGGAACCCCTAATGTAACAATAGTTCTTTCAGTTCTGCCTGAAGGGGGAATATGGACCTATTGTCGTGCCCTCTTCAGGACGGGGCTCCTTGGTGTGTTTTAGACTGGCAAAAGTGATTAGCTTCTGTTGTTCCATCTGCTCACATTGAGGGGGAGATTTTTTTCTAGGGTAGCAACAACTTACAACTGAGCCAGGTTCCTGACCTCTCCTAACAAGGCTCGTCCTCATCATTTGGGTGTGGTAATCAGAGCCCTAACCCACCGTTGTGTCCGTCAGCAAACTAAAGTGATGGGTGGTTGGAGTCGTGTTTGGCCACGCCGCCGTGGGTGAACTAGGGAGTACAGGAAGGGGACTAAGAATGCACCCCCACTGAGGGGTCTGGGTCCGCTCCTTGCTGTATGAGGACTCAGCGATAAGCAGATTGGTGATGTATGCCTAAACCTTAACCCACCTTGGGTCGGCACAATTAGGAAAGTGGGCGCGGATCAGGCAGAGGGAGGGTGTGCTTCCCAGGGTTGGATTGCAGTAGCCCGTAAAACGGCACACCCACCCCCTCCGGCGCCATTGCTCTTACCACCAATTGAAGCCATGGAATTGTGTGCCATGGGCAAAAAAATGATCTTTCATCCCCTTTTGCTCCTCAAGAATCAGCCCTCAACTCTCAAGGTGCCGGAAACATTCCACAGGGATGCTGGCCGCATGTTGACCTAATGCGACTCCATCTTGGTGTCAAGTTGGCTGGATGTTCTGATACACATGGAAGGGACTGGTTGAGCGTACGTACGAAAAAAACCCACACGCTCGTGCTAGTTTCATTGAGAGCACTCAATCAAGTTTCGCAAATACCGTACCGTCAAAAGGACACTACTTAGATCTTTTTAGTCTATGACGCATAGGCTACAAGGCCATACCACAGACGTCCATGTCATGTATAGTCTCAAGGCTTAAAAACCCTTCTTGAACCTGTTCCCTCCCCTCATCTAGCAACTGAGTGAAGTGGATTTATCAAGTGGACATCGGAGAGTAAGCGATCACAGCTTTGTCTATGACCTGGCAATTCACCACCCGTCAGTCTAAACGTCATGGAAGGAGTAATTTTCCTAGGTAACTTTTTGATCACATCAATGCTAAATGTGACTGAGAGTTGAAAGACCAGAGAGGAAAATCTCAGGTTTAATAGTAAATCTAATTGTACTGTGGTATATAAAACCTGTGTTGGCAACAACTGGTATTGGTAACGTCTTAACAAGCATGCACAATACAACTCAGTGAAATTAAAGCTGAGAGACGGGAAAGACAGAGGAGAAAGGGAGATGAAGAGAAGAGGGGAAGAGACGAGAGGGGAGAGGGTTAGAAGAAGAGAAAAAGAGAGAGAGGGAGAGAGAGGGAAAAGGATGAGAGACAGGAGAGAGAAGAGAGAGAACAGGAGAGAGAAGAGAGAGAGAGAGAGAGAGAGAGGGAGAATGGAGAGAGAGTAGACGAGAGAAGACGAGAGAGAGAGGTAAAAAAGAGAAAGGAGAGAGAAAATAAGAGAAAGGAGAAGAGAGAGTAAGAAAACTATTACAATGGGCGTGTAAGGAGAAGCAAATTGTGTTAGGTTGTCTTAACAATGTGTGGTTTGTGTCATACTGTGAGAGACGCGGGAGACAGAGACAAGAGAGCAGGATAAAAGAGAAAAGGATGGCGGAGAGACAGACTTGGAGAACAAGGGACGGGCAGATTCTTACTCCTGAACTCGGGTACTCGGCCACCTCGTGTTTCACAGTAAACTTAAAGCTGGGTCAGCCTCGTTGTGGTTCACAGTAAACGCACGGATGGAAGTTGCACCGAGGCGGGTCACCACGTAGGTTGTGCTCTAGACGACTACCAGTGGTTCTAAAATTAATCTCTAATAATGCATCAGCGCAACTAACTACATCACAGGTACTCAACATTATCAATAGACCGCCTGAACTGAATAAAAGACACGTACTGTGCAGAACCGCTTCATCGACCGGGCCAAGCTTATCGACTCAATTCACCGTTCATTCTTAATCGGCCAGACTTCAAACAGCCTGGTTCTCTCAAATGATGCCTATCGCCCTGGGTTTCTACCGACCTACTTCTCGATAGAAGATCAGTGTGTCAAATTCGGAGGGCCTTGTTGCGCGACTCTGGCAGTCTCTATGGGGTGCAACCGGGGTTCAAATGTCTCGGGCTGCTGGACTTTTTCTCTGTATATCAACGATTCGCTCTTTGCGCTGCATGATCACTTATCCACTCTACGCAAGACACGACGACCATCTGTTATAGGGGTCTGGCCTTGCTTTGGACACGAGGTGTCGCCTAACTAACCTTCCAAATCGAGCTTCATTGGCGAGCAACACTCTTCCGGAGGGCTCCTTAACGTACTCTTAAAAAGGACCCAAGTTGGGAAATGCTGCTATAGTAGTGTGTGTTCTGGTTAGTGGTCGAGTTTGGGAGCAAACCTCTAGATCAGGCCGGAGATAACAGCGGAACTGCTGGGCTTAGGGTGTGTGTGTGTTGTGTGGTATGTATTGTTTGTAGGAAGCGCCAACACTCAGAGGGAGAAAGACCAAAACAATCCTCTGTAAACAGCTGGCATGGTAGCAAGGAAGGTTAGTACTTCATGTACAAAGCAACTCAATGAAAGGATCTTAGAAAGGCTTATTTTAAACAATTCAAAAGAATCAAATAAAAACGAAGAATGATCAGCCATCAGTAGTTCTGTCTTTTTCTCGAATGGTCCAAGAAATGAACACATTAAATCAGGTAGAACACGGTGTTGTGTTGTTGTTCGTGTCCTGTCTGTGTGAAAACGTGTTGACGCTAAAAATACAATTATGTTTGCAGAGTGATTTTACTCAGAGTGGACTGATAGAGTAGACTATAGCAGTGGTTTCCCGAACCTCAGTCCCCGACAGTACCCCCCAAGGCGTATTTGCTTTTGATCGCTGCGCCCTTAGACAAACACATCTGACAGCATCAAGCCCTATGCACAAGTTGGGAAGTCTGGTGTTTTTTGGGAACAAAAAACCAAAATGGTGCTTGGTTGGGTGGAACTCGAGGACCGGAGTGAATAGCACTGGACATCTACTAATAATGAATAATACATTAAATTTGGTAGTATAGCAACTTTATTACAGTGTTACGGCAAGAAGCTCAATTTCGATATAGCAACAATAAAAACAACATACATTGCAATTAAGGCAGGTCAAATATGCAATAGCGGGCTAGCTGCTAAATCCATATTTTAGTTGGGATTAGAACGTTATTATGCAAAAAACTGTCTGTAGAAGTGT
>NW_019948791.1:0-13741 GCF_002910315.2 Salvelinus sp. IW2-2015
AAGAGAGAGATGTCAGGCGGCACGCTGGGAGTCAGCGGACGCCTGGGGAGTCAGGCGGGCACGCTGGGAGTCAGGCGGCACGCTGGGGAGTCAGGCGGCACGCTGGGAGTCAGGCGGCACGCTGGGGAGTCAGGCGGCACGCCTGGGAGTCAGGCGGCACGCTGGGGAGTCAGGGCACGCTGGGGAGTCAGGGCGGCACGCTGAGCAGAGCTGGGAGTCAGGCGCACGCTGGGATCAGGCTGCGGAGTAGGCGGCACGCTGGGGAGTCAGGCGGCACGCTGAGCGGTCAGGCGGCACGCTGGAGTCAGGCGGCACGCTGAGGAGTGGCCGGCAGCGCATGGGAGTCAGCGGCACGCTGGGAGTCAGGCGGCACGCTGGGAGTCAGCGGCACGCTGGGAGTCAGGCGGCACGCCTGCGGAGTCAGGCGGCACGCTGGGAGTCAGGCGGCACGCTGGGAGTCAGCGGCACGCTGGAGTCGAGTCGAGAGGCGGCACGCTGGGAGTCAGGCGGCAACGCTGGGAGTCAGGCGGCACGCTGCGGAGTCAGGCGCACGCTGGGAGTCAGGCGGCACGCTGGGGAGCAGGCGGCACGCTGGGGAGTCAGGCGCACGCCTGGGGACAGGCGGGCACGCTGCGGAGATGCAGGCGGCACGCTGGGAGTCAGGCGGCACGCTGGCGGAGTCAGGCGGCAGCTGGGAGTCAGGCGGGCACGCTGGGGGAGTCAGGCGCACGCTGGGGAGTCAGGCGGCACGCTGAGGAGTCAGGCGGCACGCTGGGGAGTCAGGCGGCAACCACGCTGGGAGTCAGGCTGGCACGCTGAGAGTCAGGCGGCAACGCTGCGGGAAGTCAGGGCGGCACGCTGGGGAGTCAAGGCGGCCAACGGTTGGGGGAGTCAGGCGTGCAGACGCTGGGAGTCAGGCGGCAAATGCTGGGAGTCAGTGGCGGCACGCTGGGAGTCAGGAGGCACGCTGCGGAGTCAGGTGGGCACGCTGGGGAGTCAGGGGCACGCTGGGGAGTCAGGCGGCACGCTGGAGGTCAGGCGGCAGCGGAGTCAGGCGCACGCTGGGAGTCAGCGGCACGCTGGGAGTCAGGCGGCACGCTGGGAGTACAGGGCGCACGCTGGGAGTCAAGGCGTGCACGCTGGGAGTCAGGCGGCACACGTGGGGAGTCAGGCGGCACGCTGGGAGTCAGGCAGCGCGGAGCACGCTGCGGGAGTCAGGGGCAGCGCTGGGAGTCAGGCGCGGCAGCGCCTGGGAGTCAGGCGGCACGCTGGGAGTCAGGCGGCACGCTGGGACAGTCAGGCGTGGCACGCTGGGAGTCAGGCGGCACGCTGGGAGTCAGGGCACGCTGGGAATCAGGCGGCACGCTGGAGTCAGGTGGCCACGCTGGGAGCGGCAGCACGCTGTGGAGTCAGGGCTGCGGAGTCAGGCAGCCGCTGAGGAGTCAGGCGCACGCTGAGGAGTCAGGCGGCACGCTGGGAGTCAGGTGGCACGCTGGGAGTCAGGCGGCACGCTGGGAGTCAGGCGGCACGCTGGGAGTCAGGCGGCAACGCTGAAGGAAGTCAGGCGCACGCTGAGGAGTCAGGGGCACGCTGAAGGAGTCAGGCGGCACGCTGGGAGTCAGGGCGGCACGCTGGGAGTCAGGCGGCACGCTGGGAGTCAGGCGGCACGCTGGGGAGTCCAGGCGGCACGCTGGGAGGTCAGGCGGCACGCTGGGGAGTCAGGCGGCACGCTGGGGAGTCAGGCGGCACGCTGGGATCAGGCTGTGTGAGTCAGGCGGCACGCTGGGGAGTCAGGCGGCACGCTGGGGAGTCAGGCGGCACGCTGGGGAGTCAGGCGGCGACGCTGGGAGAAGTCAGGCGGCACGCTGGGAGTCAGGCTGTGGAGTCAGCGGCACGCTGGGGAGTCAGGCGCCACGCTGGGGGAGTCAGGCGGCACCTGGGGAGTCAGGCGGCACGCTGGGGAGTCAGGCGGCAAACGCGTGGGGATCAGGCGGCAGTTAGCACGCCTGGGGAGTGCCAGGCGTGCAACGCTGGGGAGTCCAGGCGGCAATGCTGGGAGTCAGGCGGCACGCTGGCGGAGTCAGGCCCGGCAACACGCTGGGAGTCAGGCGGCACGCTGGGGAGTCAATCATACGAATACATACACAAAACATACGGTGCCATAACACACAAACACACGGTCCCAAACCAATACACAAACACGGGTTTTCTAAATATGTATTCATTGATTTCCCTAGTCCCTCAAAGTTCTCTGGTGACGGTGTACTGAGAACCAGTAGTGAAACAGCTTTTACCTGTGTAATGAGTATGAAACAGGACGTGAACTCAATTTCTCTTCAATAGAAACTAATCAACAGAAAACACAAATAAAGGCAGAGTCCAGTTTCTGATGATTTTGCTCTCAAAGAAAACGGCGCCTTTTGTGATTGTAATTGATAAATTGATACCGGCTTATGAATAACATTGATGACCCGGGGCCTTTTGGTGATTGTAAATTGATCAAATTGATGACCGGGGCCTTTTTGTGAATTGTAATTGATCAAATTGATGACGCGGGGCCTTTTGTGATTGTAATTGATCAAATTGATGACCGGGGCCTTTTGTGATGATCGTATCATTGACTGCATAAATTGAATGACCGGGGCCTTTTTGTGATGTAATTGATCAAATTTGATGAACGGGGGCCTTTTGTGATTGTAATTGATCAAATTGATGACCGGGGCCTTTTTGTGATTGTAATTGATCAAACTGATGACCGGCGGCCTTTTGTATTGTAATTGATCAAATTTTTGTTTGGTTGTGTCGTTCTACTAGCTGCTACTTTAAAAGTTCCCATTGTTCAAAAACCAACAAACCTTTTTCCCCACCACAAACTTTTCCCACACAGTGTGTAACGCTCGGTCTTCCCCTCTTCTGAGGAGGAGTAGTAGGAAGGATCGGAGGACAAATCAGGTCAGGGCGTGACACAGTGATGTAACGCTCGTCTTCCTCCTCTTCTGAGGAGGAGTATTAGGAAGGATCGGAGGACCAATCAGGTCAGGGCGTGACACAGTGTGTAACGCTAGTCTGTCCTCCTCTTCTGGAGGAGGAGTAGTAGGAAGGATCGGAGGACCAATCAGGTCAGGGCGTGACACAGTGTGTAACGCTCGTCTCTCCCTCTTCTGAGAGGAGTAGTAGGAAGGATCGGAGGACAAGTCAGGTCAGGGCGTGACACAGTGTTGTAACGCTCGTCTTCCTCCTCTTTCTTAAGGAGGAAGTAGTAGGAAGGAAATCGGAGGACCAAATCAAGGTCCAGGGCGTGACACAGTGTGTAGCTCGCCCCCTCTGAGGAGTTAGGAAGGGTCCTGGGCCATAGGTCAGCGTACAAAGGCGAGGTCTGTTAAAAGAAGAGACTGAACGTTTGTTTGAGAATCCTAACGTATTATATAAGATATATATTTCTTGCAAAATGTTTGAAGAAAATATTTCTGAATATTTGTATTTGTTTTTAGAGTAACTCCATTATATCAGATCTAATATGCTAAGCTGAAAGTGTCATAATTACCTCTGTCCTGTGGACAGTAACATTTGTTCAGGGTCTGTGTTTGGTGGGTCGAATTGTGGGGGCAATCCTTTGACCCAGACATAAATACATGATTGGTTGGATCCCTCCTAGGCCTGGTACTCTAACCCCAGCCATGGAAATATAATCTAGCCATTCTATAAATCGTGCTGGGTCTTGGAGGCTCTAATCGTTCCTCTAGCTGGGAGATTTCTGCTGCTTGGATCTGAGCAGGGGTCCTGTCAACTGGGTCAGCAACTGGGTCTTGGAGGCTCTATCGTTCCTCTGAAGCTGGGAGATTCTGCTGCTGGGATCTTGAGCAGGGTCCTGGTCAGACTGGGTTCCAGACTGGGTCTGGAGGATCTATCGTTCCTCTGACTGGGAGATTCTGCTGCTGGGATCTGAGCAGGGTCCTGGTCAGGACTGGGTCAGACTGGGTCTTTGAAGGCTTTCTATCGTTCCTCTGAGCTGGGGAGATTCTGCTGCTGGGAATCTGAGCAGGTCCGGTCAGACTGGGTCAGACTGGGTTCTGGAGGCTCTATCGTTCCTCTGAGCTGGGAGATTCTGCTGGCTGATCTGGAGCAGGGTACTGGCAGACTGGGTTCAGACTGGGTCTGGAGGCTGCTATCGTTCCTCCTGAGCTGGGAGATTCTGCTGCTGGGGATCTGAGCAGGGTCCTGGTTAGATGGGTCAGACTGGGTTATGGAGGCTCTATAGTTCCTTCTGAGCTGGGAGATCTGCTGATGGGATCTGAGGCAGGGTCCTGGTCAGACTGGGTCAGACTGGGTCTGGAGCTCTTTTCGTTCCTCTAGCTGGGAGGAGTCTAGCTGCGTGGAGATCTGATGCAGCGTGTGTCTGGTTCAGACTGGGTCAGGACTGGGTCTTGGAGCGCTCTATCGTTCCTCTGAGCGGGAGATTCTGCTGCTGGGATACTGAGCAGCGTCCTGGTTAGACTGGGTCAGACTGGGTCTGGAGGCTCTATCGTTCCTCTGAGCTGGGAATGATTCTGCTGCTGGGATCTGAGCAGGGTCACTGGTCAACTGGGTCAGACAGGGTCACAACTGGGTCTGAGTGGAGGTGGTGATAACTCACCTGATTGATGTGCTTGAGTTTATCAATGATCTGATTGATGATGGTGCCTTCCTTCACTTTGACCTCTGGATTAGCAGTCTGGGCCTTAATCCGTTACCCCACCACTCTCAGAGTATAGCTGGAGGGAGGAGAACAAGAGAGGAGGGGGTTAAGAGGAGAGAAGAAGAGAGGATGAAACAGGGGGATGAATGAAGGAGTTTAACTGAAAGTGTCCTCAGATGGCCTCAGGAGGTTTTAGCAACACATCAAAGAAAGACTGAGGACAGACGGACCTGGCAGGCAGAACCTAGAGTCAAAGTAATGCAGCAGGACTGACGAAACCTGGCAGGCAGAACCTAGAGTCAAAGAAATGCAGAGGACTGACGAACTGGCAGGCAGAACCTAGAGTCAAAGAAATGCAGAGGACAGACGAACTGGCAGGCAGAACCTAGAGTCAAAGAAAGACACGAGGACGGACGAACCCTGGCAGGCAGAACCTAGAGTCAGAGAAACAATGATCATTCAGAAAGTATTCAGACCCCTCCCTATCTTAACATTTGGTTACGTTACAGCCTTATTCTAAAATGGATTAAATTTAAAACGTTGAAGGAATTTTCCATAGAGCTCAGAGACAGGATTGTGTCGAGGCACAGATCTGGGGAAGGGAACCCAAAAATATTCTGCAGCACTAAAGGGGTCCAAGAACAAAGTAGCCTCCATCATTCTTAAAAAMAAGAAGTTTGGAACCACTAAGACTCTTCCTAGAGCTGGCRGCCCGGCCAAACTGAGCAATTGGGGGAGAAGGGCCTTGMTCAGGGAGGTGACCAAGAACCCGATGGTCACTCTGAATGAGCTCCAGAGTTCCTCTGTGGAGAAAGGAGAACCTTCCAGAAGGACAACCATCTCTGTAGCACTCCACCAATCAAAGCCTTTATGGTACTGGCCAGACGGAAGCCCCTCAGGAAAAGGCACATGACAGCCTGCTTGGAGTTTGCCAAAAGGCTCCTAAAAGACTCTCAGACCATGAGAAACAAGATTCTCTGGTCTGATGAAACCAAGATTGAACTCTTTGGCCTGAATGCCAAGTGTCACGTCTGTAGGAAACCTGGGACCATCCCTACGGTGAAGCAMGGTGGTGGCAACATAATGCTTTCGGGATGTTTTTCAGCGGCTGGGACTGGGAGACTAATCAGGATCGAGGGAAGGATGAACGGAGCAAAGTACAGAGAGATCCTTGATGAAAACCTGCTCCAGAGCACTAAGGACCTCAAACTGGGGCGAAGGTAGTAGTAGCAGTAGAAGATAGATAGACACAGGATATGGTTTGTGATGGTAATAGTAGTAATAGTAGTAATAGTAGTAGTAATAGTAATTAGTAGTAGTATTAGTTTAGTGTAGTAGTAGTAGTAGTAGTAGTATAGTAGTAGTAAGTAGGTAGCATAGTAGTAGTAGTAGTAGTAGTAAGTAGTATAGTAGTAGCAAGTTAGTAGTAGTAGTGTAGCAATAGTAGTAGTGGTAGTAGCAATAAGTAAGTAGTAGTAGTAGTAGTAGTAGTAGTGTAGTAGTAGTAGTAGTAGTAGTAGTAGCAATAGTGATAGTAGTAGTAGTGTAGTAGTAGTAGTAGTAATAGTATAGTAGTAGCAATAGTAGTAGTAAGCAATAGGTAAGTAGTGTAGAAATAGTAAAAGTAGTAGTAGTAGTAGTAGTAGTAGTAGTGTAAAGTAGTATAGTTAGTAAGTACAATAGTAGTAGTATAGTAGTAAGTAGTAGTAGTCTAGTAGTGTAGTAGTAGTAAGCAATATGTAGTAGTAGTAGTAAGTAAGTACATAATATTAGAGTAGTCAGTAAGAGTAGAATAGGTATTAGTAGAGTAGTAATAGTAGTCCGGAAGTAAGTAGTAGTAGTAGGCTAATAGTAAGTAGTATAGTCAATAGTAGTAGTAGTAGTAGTAGTCAGTAGTAGTAGTAGCTAGTAGTAGTAGTAGACAATAGTAGTAGTAAGTTAGTAGTAGTAGTAAGTAATAGTAATAATAGTAGTAGTAGTAGCAATAGTAGTAGTAGTATAGTAGTAGTAGCAATAGTAGTAGTAGAGTGGTAGTTAGTAGTAGTAGCAATAGTAGTAGAGTAGTAGTAGAATAGTAGTAGTAGTAGTAAGTGTAGTAGTAGTAGTAGTAGTAAAGTAGTAGTAGTAGTAGTAGTATTAGTAGTAGTAGTAGTAAGCAATAGTAGTAGTAGTAGTAGTAGTAGTAGTGTAGTAGTAATAGTAGTAGTAGTAATAGTAGTAGTAGTAGTAATAGTAGTAGTAATAGTAAGTAGTAATAGTAGTAAGTAATAGTAGTAATAGTAGTAGTAGTAGATAGTAGTAAGTAGTAGTAGTAGTAGTAAGTAGTAGTAGTAGTAGTAGTAGTAGTAATAGTAGTAGATAGTAGTAGTAATAGTAGTAAGTAGTAAGTAGTAGTAGTAATAGTAAGTAGTAGTAATAGTAGTAGTAGTAGTAAATAGTAGTAGTAGTAGTATAGTAGTAGTAGAATAGTAGTAGTAGTAGAAGTAGTAAGTAGTAGTAGTAGTAGTAGTAGTAGTAGTAGTAGTAAGTAATAGTAGTAGTAGTAGTAGTAGTAGTAGTAGTAGTAGTAGCAATAGTAGTAGTAGTAGTAGTAGTATAGTAATACTAGCCAGTAGTAGTAGTGGTAGTAGTAATAGTAGTAGTAATAGTAGTAGTAGTAGTAGTAATAGTAGTAGTAATAGTAGTAGTAATAGTAGTAATAGTAGTAGTAATAGTAGTAGTAGTAATAGTAGTAAGTAATAGTAGTAATAGTAGTAGTAGTAATAGTAAGAGTAGTAGTATAGTAGTAGTAGTAGAATAGTAGTAGTAGTAAGTAGTAGTAGTAGTAGTAAGTAGCAATAGTAGTAGTAGTAGTAGTAGTAAGTAGTAATACTAGCAGTAGTAGTAAGTGGTAGTAGTAATATTAGTAGTAATACGTAGTAGAGTAGAGTAGTAGTAGTAGTAGTAGTAGTAAATAGTAGTAGTAATAGTAGTAGTAGTAATAGTAGTAGTAATAGTAAGTAACAGTAGTAATAGTAGTAATAGTAATACTAGCAGTAGTAAATAGTAGTAGTAACAGTAGTAGTAATAGTAGTAATAGTAGTAGTAGTAGTAATACTAGCAGTAGTAGTAGTAGTAGTAGTAATACTAGCAGTAGTAGTAGCAGTAGTAATAGTAGTAGTAACAGTAGTAGTAAAGTAGTAATAGTAGTAGTAGTAATAGTAGTAGTGTAAGTAATACTAGCAGTAGTAATAGTAGTAGTAACAGTAGTAGTAATAGTAGCCAGTAGTAGTAGTAATACTAGCAGTAGTAGTAGTAGTACAGGTAATAGTATAGCAGTTAGTAGTATTAATAATAATAATAGCAGTAGCACTAGTGTGTACTAGTAGTATTAATAGTATAGTAGTAGTAGTAATAGTAAGACAATATCAGGAGAGAATGATTCAACACTGAGAGAGGATGATTAATACAACACTGGAGAGAGGATGATTAATACAACACTGGAGAGAGGATATCTGAAGGATGATTAATACAAACACCGGAGAGAGGATGATTAATACAACACTGGAGAGGGACGATTAAACAACACTGGAGAGAGGATGATTAATACAACACTGGAGAGAGGAGATTAATACAACACTGGAGAGAGATGATAACACACACTGGAGAGAGGCATGATTAATACAACACTGGAGAGAGGAGAATACACACTGAGAGAGATGATTAATACAACACTGGAGAGAGATGTTAATACAACACTGGAGAGAGGATGTTAATACAAACAGAGAGGGATGATTAATACAACACCTGGAGAGAGGATGAATTAACAAACTGGAGAGAGATGATTAATACAACACTGGAGAAGAGGATGATTAATACAACACTGGAGAGAGGATTGATTAATACAACCGGAGAGAGATGATTAACACAACACTGGAGAGAGGACGATTAACAACACTGGAGAGAGGATGATTAATACAACACTGGAGAGAGGATGATTAATAACAAGACTGGAGAAGAGGATGATTAATACAACACTGGAGAGAGGAATTAATACAAACTGGAGAGAGGATGATTAATACAACACTGGAAGAGAGGATGATTAATACAACACTGGAGAGAGGACGATTATACAAACACTGGAGAGGGACGATTAATACAACCACCGGAGGAGAGGATGATTTTATTAATACAGACACCGGAGAGAGGATTGATTTATTATACAACACTGGAAGAGAGGAATGATTAATACAAGACTGGAAGAGGATAGCTGACCATCTGGCCCTGATGCCTCCCGATAATAATTTACCAGGCCCTTTATTCCACTCCATGAACAGTAGCCTGATATAACAGTCTGTTTCCAGACAATTAGTTGAATTAGTTAGTGTTCATTCCAGTTGCTGCACATGTTAAAAACCTGACGAGCTGCCATTCTTCCAGACTTTTACACACTCAATGCCAACTTCACACACAGACAAAGCCTCTGTTGCATGCTGGGTGGCCTTTGTGTTTCACTCTGCACAGAAACTCCTACAGTAACACACTAACCTCCCGGGGTCCTCAGAGCAGAGACGTGTACTGTCGAGGCCTGCTGCTTTAAAACAGCCGATGACATTCATCAAACACTTCAACACTAAAAGAACATGAAAGAATATGAAGAAAACACACAGAATCTAGAATGGACTCCCCCTCTCTCCTCTCTCTCCTCTCTCTCTCTCTCAGTTTAAAAGCACAATCCTAACCCAACACCTTCTCAGGGAATCCTGGTTATCAGCTGCAACTCTCTCGTCTAATCATTTCTCTTACATCTAACGAAGGATTAATATTTCTGTGTGAATAAATTCAGCTTTAAGAAGATGTGAGAGAGAAGAAAAAGAGAGAGAGAGAGAGCAAGAAAACAGACAGCGAACTAGAGAGAGACCAGAGAGAGAGAGACAAGAGAGAGAAGAGAAAGAGAGAGAGAGGACACAAGAGAGAGAGAGAAGAAGAGAGAGAGAGAGAGAGAGAAGAGAGAGAGAGAGAGAGAGAGAAGAGAGAGAGAGAGGAGAGAGAGAGAGAGAGAGAGAGAGAGAGAGAGAGAGAGAGAGAGAGAGAGGAGAGAGGGGGAGTCCAGAGAGAGACAGAGAGAGAGAGAAAATATTATGTAGATATTGTCAAAACGATGAGACATATTGTCAAAAATCATATGTCCTCCATCACTAGTCCGTCTATGTGCTGGCAGGAGGTATAAGCTGAGAAGATGGGAGGATGAGTTAATACAGGGATTCTCTCTCTCCAGAACACCAAGACAAAACAGCCTGGCCAGGAAATAAATAAATCTCTCTCTCTGTCTCTCTCTCTCTCCAGGGATAGAGAGACCCACTCCTCCTTCATGCTGATTATGAGTCAGGAGCATAGAGAATCAACAACACCTACACAGTGCAGCCACCCGCTAAGACTAAAACGTTTACCTCCATTACAAACACACACACACAGGCTGGAAACAGACACGCTGCCCAGAAACCCACCGTTTAGTCCTCTCGTTTAGTCCTCTCGTCTAGTCCTCTCGTCTAGTCCTCTCGTTTAGTCCTCTCGTTTAGTCCTCTCGTTTAGTCCTCTCGTCTAGTCCTCTCGTCTAGTCCTCTCGTTTAGTCCTCTCGTTTAGTCCTCTCGTTTAGTCCTCTCGTTTAGTCCTCTCGTTTAGTCCTCTCGTTTAGTCCTCTCCGTAAGCCGCTAGTTTTAATAGAAACCTGATAACTAAAACAAACTGACGGAGAGATGAGGTGATGTCATCTTATTGATACAACTCCTATCCACCAATTATTTAAATTACATCAATTACTTCATAAAACTAGCGCAGGTTTAGTAGCAAACGGAGAAAACTCTGAGGCCTGACTGACGGCTTATTAATCAATGCCAGAGAGGGTGACATTAGACCAGACAAACTAGAATATAGGCCTACTGTAGAGCTGGCCGCTGCAGTGAATGGTAATTGACATGGTAAGTGTGTGTGTGTGTGTGTGTCTTATGAGTTGTGTGTGTTATGACAGCCGCCCATTTAAGTGTGATTGAAGCGTGCTGGCCCACTATAAGTGGGCGAGAGTGGCCATGAATACAGATTCCAGAGATCTGGAACGAGGGAGTAGCACGGGGGAGACGTCGAGAACGCACTTGAACAAAAGAAAAGAGAGAGAGACGAGAGCAAGAGAGCAGAACAGAGCACAGAGGCAGACGAGCAGAGAGAGAGAGAGCAGAGAGAGAAGAGGAGAAGAGAGAGACGACCAAGAAGAGACAGATTAGAGAGACCAGGAGAGACAGAGAGAACGACGCAGACGAGAAGAGAGAGAGACAGAGACGAGAGCGAGAGATCCGAGGAGAACAGAGCAGAAGGGAGGAGAGAGAGATTGCAGCGCCACGCAAGCTTCCAGAGAACGAGAGAACTCGAGGAGAAGAGAACAGAGAACGACGCAGACGAGCAGACAGAGAGCGGAGAGACCAGAGAGACAGACTGGAGAATGGAACGAAGAGAGACAGAGCAGAAGAGAAGCGGACGACGAGTAAGCCGACCAGTAAGCGAGATGTCCGCCGAGAGACCGGGGGTGCGACAGGACCACGAGGGGACACCTGCGAGACAGGCCACCACGGCGTGCGAGACGTTCGCTGCCTTTAGATGAGCGACGACGCAGAGATTGAGAAGACGAGAGACAACTCGCAGACCGGAAGACCACAAGAGATGACAGGAGAGGTGAATCTTCATCTACTCGTATCTCAGAATGGCCGTCCACACACTCGGTGACCGGAGACAGGAGGGGAGAGAAGACGAGAGGAGAGACCAGAGAGACAGAGAGAGAGAACAGAAAGACAGAGGAAGAGAGAGACAGAGCCAGACGATAGCAGAGAACAGACGACGAGAGAGGAGAGACGAGAGACGACAGAGAAAGAGGGAGAGCAACAAAGAGAGAGAGAGAGACAGAGAGACCAGAGAGAGAAGCACAGAGAAATTAAACAAACGCCACCACCCTACAGCAAGAGCAGAAACCTTGCGAAGAAGAGTTTCTCTCTCTCCTCGCCATGCTTCTCTTGAGAGCCAGTCGACCTTTCTCAATAGCACAGGCTATGCTCACTGCAGGTCTGGACATAGTCAAAGCCTTTCTTAAGTTGGGTCAGTCACATGTCAGGTATTCGTGCCCCACTGGTTGTTACTCAAGCTCAATTTCAATTCAGAGCGCGCTTTATTGGCATGGGAAACATGTGTTAACATTCGCCAAAGCAAGTGATGCGTAGATAAGATACAAAAGTGAAATAAACAAATAGAAACCGTCTTGAAATTGAAATCGCAATGAGTTACACAGTACAGGCAGTTACAACCTCGTACAGAAGATCTTCTGATAGAAACTGAAACTCTTCCAAGATCTAAGGAGTATAGACAATATGTCATATATATATATTGACTAATATCTACCAAGAGCTCTGTGTAAACATAGCACGTACCATCAGCACTGTATGAGCAAAAAGACGGACGACCCTGAGGCCTAACAACGAGTATAAACAGGCGACAGAGTAAGAAATAAACAAAACTCATTCTTGCAGGGGTTATCTCGTTAGTATAGCGATATTGGTGTTTGGTCGCGTTGTTATCATCTCTCTCTGCGTCTGCGTGTTCTGCTCTTTGTCTCTCTCTCTCTCTCTCTGTCTGTCTTCTCTCATGCTCTGACATCTACTGCTTCTCCTATCATACTCCTCTTCTCCTCTCTGTGGTCTCTCATATATCGTCTACTTACTGGCTCTCTCGGTCATACTTTTGCGATATCCCTAGTGTATCTATGCGGAGTTTTGAGTGTCAACCTAATCTGGCACTGTCTCGTCGTGTTTCCTCTCGTCATCTCTCTCGGTCGTCCACTCTTCCTCCTCTGCTCCCATCTCTGCATACGTCTACATCGTGCCTCTCTCTTAATTCCTCTCATGGTTCTCTACTATCACTCTACTGCGGTGCATGCTCATGCCGTTAGTGAAGTCTCCTCACTCCGCCTTCACCTGCTTCTCACTCCTTCCTTTTGTCGTCTCTGTCCTACTCATGCTCGACATCTCTCCGTCTCCTCGTTCTCGCTTTCTCTGTCCTCCTTCTGCTCATCTCCATTCTCCTTCCGGCTGCTCGCTCTCCTCTTACTCTCTTGTCCTCTCTCCTCTCCGGCGTCCTCTCTTATCTCTCTCCTACGTCAGCAATGCGCCTCTCTCTGTGTCTCCTCTCACTGACGTCCTTGCTCTCTCTGTCCTCTCTCTGTCTCTCCTCCTGTCCTTCTCTGTACCTACTCAGTCACCATCTCTGCCTTAAGGCTGGCCTGCTTCTCTCTCTCACCCTCTCTTCTCTGGCTCCGTCTACGTCGTTGCTCTGCCTACCTTCTCTGTCGTACTCTCTGCCAATTAGCGGTCCTCTGCCCAATACTGCACTTCACATCCCCTTGCTCCGCGAATTAATTCTTTCTACTGATCATAGATTCCTTTTATCATCTACCACTCTCGCCTGCGACTGTCTAAATTAGTGCCCTCTCATCATTTTCCTAGTTTCTCATACTCGTACAACTTGTGCAAGATGCGGCCGTATCGAGAGTTAAACAACTCTCATCCAACTGCACATGACGATGCTACCACTCTACCACACTCTGCCACAGCTTCACCATGGTCGACGAGTTTCTGAGTTCCATGGCTAGCTGCCACCGAGCCCCACAGCCATGCGGATACAAGACAGTCTTCTGAAATGGAGCACTCTAAACTTCGATCAGAAGCATCTATGAGCAGGTGCTTAAATGTTGCTACCCCTATGCTTCTCCCATTGTAACATCTTGTTCACTTACCACTAAAGCCGTCAAGTCAGCGCCTCGAGTATCTCCGAGTGTATTGTTGAGACTCAAATCCGCGCTTAGTGTTATGAAAAAGTCACTATTGTACTGTAATAAGATGTGAAATTAGTAAGATATAACCAGTGTCTCTATGTTATTCATACATATAGAGGATCTAGATGCTCTCACACATCCCATACTTCTCAAGTTTGTATTTAAGTATCAAGTCTATTGACACGAAAAGGGTTAAGATCTCCTCTCGGGCGGGCGG